>NW_009610706.1:0-540 GCF_000690535.1 Cariama cristata
GATGCTCAGTTTTGTTGAAGGCTGTTTTAGCGGTATTTGGGTCTTTTACCGCTTGGTAGCCTGTGGGGAAAAAATCTCATCCTTTTCGGGTCGAAAAAACGCGTTAGAGCTGTACTCTGCGTTGCGTTTGAAGAAAACGTACTGTGTCAGGTAACTTTTATGTGTTATGTGTGCGTACGTAATTCCCGTCGTAGCTCGGCTGGCGGGGAGGGCTTTGATTTTCGCTCCTGTGCCTCAGGCCTTGGGACGGTGCCGTTGTCTCACCTGGCGTTCAACAGCGCAGCGCGCGGAGCGACCCACGAGTGGGGAAAACTTTCCTCGTGAGCGGATACGAGGGCGGATACGAGGTGGCGAAGAGGCGGCTGACGAAGGTCGTCTGCCATGCCGACAGGGAAACTCCTCGCTTGAAAATAACACCGTATTTTTCACCTTTTGCAGTTGGCAGACCACTCCACGCATTGGAACCTGCTGACAATGAGTTTTTGTTACCTTTTGTGGTTCTCTTCTTGTAGTCTGCCGACCCACAAAGTTGAAAACCAG
>NW_009610707.1:0-3374 GCF_000690535.1 Cariama cristata
TTTTTTTTTTTTCCGGATCAAAAGTAACCGCAGATTAGTTAGAAAGACGATTAAATTGTCTCTCTGAAAAATCGTAGTGTTTCATGAACTATGGCCCGGAACAGGCATGACCTCACCCTTTCGCCGGTTTGTGTAATGAAGGAGATTTTTTTTTTTTTTTTCTCAATCCTGTACCTAGAGACCAGTTTTCTTCAGTAATGAGATTTTCGGCCCCACCCCCAAAATGATTTCACAGTGGCTGCAGATGAAAGGTTTTTAAATTATTTTTGCATACAATATGGAAGGCTTTGATACACATTTATTGTGCAACTAGTCCATTGTTTGCTTGTTGTGAAGTTAAAGGTTACATTCACCCCTGCTTATTAAACCCTAAGGTCCCTCTTGCTTGTGTGCTTGCATATGCAAATTTCTTGTTGAGGTCTGTAGGAGTTTGGATTGTGCAAGAAGGTGGGATTGTCAAGAAGGGGAAACCTAAGGTAGTCCTTCGGGTTGTAACAGGATTCACCTGAGGTGGGCGGGTTTTTTCTTTCCTGTTGCTAAGTGGAGCATGCGTTTTACATGTATTTATAAATAGATATATATTAATGTGTGGTGTTTTCTTTTGTTACAACCTACAGATCACCTCGGTTCTAGGTGCAAATATTTTAGACGGCTTTCTGCTAACATCCATATTAGGTGTTTAAGAAAACAGAAGGGATTAACGTTCTAAGAAGATGGGTGGGAAGACATAGCCAAGCCTATGATCAGAACATATATTAAACTCAACAGGTTCAGGAATAAATTTAACATTAAATTTAACACATTTTTAAGGTATCAATGTGCCTATTATTTTGGAGTGATATGAAGCTGACAATTTTAGAGACCTTTGAATCTATTTTACATTTCAATGTCTTAATTTATTTTCAAAGAAGAAATTTGACGAATACTAGACAGTGTGAAACACTCATGAGCATTTGAATCTTAAAAAATGCATTTAGATTTTGTTTTTAAAGAAAGTTTGCTCATTAAGTTATTTAATGAAATATTTGAATGAGATTTGATGAAATTGGTACACTAATTCAAGTAGATCTCTGCAATGGTTTGTAGTTTGGTGTTTTGTGTGTGTGTTTGGGTTTTTTTGGTTTTTTTTGTTTTTTTTTAAAGGAAGGTAAAATTTACTTCTGTCTGAGGTAAATATATCTTGTAACCTTCTTCCAGTAAAAGACATCTATATCCAAGAGAGCAGTCAGCCTTTATCATCTCTCCTCTGTCAGACAAGATCTGTTTTTATGAAGTCGCAGCTGGAGCATAGTGTCCTGTTGGCCTATGACAGTGCAATATGACCATTACATCTCCAGTGTATGGTACAGCTCTTAGGTCTTGAGGACAAGTATCAAGATATGGACCCTCTTAGAAAGTGTGGATTTTGGACATCTTCCATCTCTGAGATCTGATCACTAGGCCACCAGGTTGGCATTTTGGGTTATGCCAACGGAAGTAGAGCCAATTGTTGTTGAAGCTATTCCAGTAATCGTAAATCTTAGAGAATCACTGGGTTATTTATATCTGAGTAATTCTGGTGATACAACTTTAATTTTCTTCTTTACATTGTGTAGACCAATGTTCAGTTTGCTCATCCATGGACAATAGTACTGAGCAAATGCTAAACTACTGAAGGTAATTTCATGCTTCTGCTCCTCTTGTCATCCTGGACTCTGAAAGTGATGATTCCTTGTGACTGCAGCCTGTGCATGCAGGCCGTGAATGAACTGATTGCAGGTGATCTTGCTACTTGGACTCAGCCTCTAGCTCAGTGAAGTCAGCAAGAACATGAATGCTGAATAGAAACTTGCTTCACACTTGCTTTTCTTTCTCCCATTCAGTTGGGGCTACTTTTTAACGTTGGTTATGGTTTTGCAGCTTTGATGCTGCATCTGATGAAATTGTCTGTTCTCACTCCTACCAAGAAGTCATAAGGTGAGAGGAGTGAAGTGCTGATGTTTTGCAATTCAGCAGTTTCCTCACTTCTGCTTCCTTTTTGAGCCATTGTTGAACAAGAAATAGTTCCCAGCAGATGTGTTGCCAATAAGGAATAAGAATTGATTAAGATTTAGCATGTTCTCAAAACTAAATAGCAACTAATTTACCTCCTGCATCTTCTGCAGAAATGCCTGGAAGAGTCATTACTGAGGGGTGTCTCTCTCTTGATTGTGTGGGTTTTTTTCCCCCTCCTGCTCCTTCTGAAATACCTGTCTGTGGAATACCAGGACCTAAGGCAGAAGAGTTTTTGTTTGTTTTTTTTTTTTCCCTTGGTGAGTTTCTTGATTTTGTCCCCTATATATCCCTCCTTTTCTAAGATGGCAACTCTAATATATTTTTCTCCTAAACAGTTCCCCTTTTACCTAGAAACTCTATATAGACTACATACACCTTTCAAAGATATTTGGCTCTCCTGGCTTAAAACTATTTGAAGTATAGCATCCTACTGTAAACCAAATAATCTTTTCCAAATTCTTAACTCATCCTGACTGATCAAAATGTTCTGTATGCCTTCATGACATTCTTCCTACCAATATTACTAGCATTATATACTCAAGTAAGAGGCAGAGGGTGAAGATGGCTGTCTCTCTAAAATTGTCATAGAAGTGCAGATGTGTAGATCCCAGGTAGATTTAACCAGCTTCCAGAGTTAGTCAATAATAGTGTGCAGAGGGTTCCCCAGATGTGTGCTAGTGGTGTAAAATAACATTGTTTGGGACTTGGCTCAAATAAAAGCCATAACTCCTGCTTCATTCGCTCATATATATCACTGTGTTCTCTGTTTTCCTATGGTGAACATACCTTGGTGGCTGGAACTCCTGGCTGTTCCCTTTTGAGGGTTCTAAACTATTCGTTGTTTCCTTGATTCAACACTCAACAAGGTTTCAGGAGGGGGGAGAAAGGTATCTTTTATGTCCTAAACCTTGTGACATGGTCTTGTTTCTCACCTTTCTTATTTCACAGCTTTGCTATCTGTAGTACTCCACATCATACATGTCAGCATCAAGTTATAGCAATGAAAAATTTTTTTAAAACTTGCTTTAAAACTTGGTTACCTTTTCCCAGCTGTGAACAAAGGAAGATATATTTTTTGCTTGCTTCAGACTCTCATCTTCTAGAAAGTTAGGTCCCTCCACACCTCTTCCAGACTGATACTTGCACAGCTTTTCAGTGTTATGAAATAATCTGCTATACCTCCTATATGCCAGAGGAAACTGCTATGGCTAGTGCATCCTTCCACCTTTTAGCATTCTTCATATTTTTTCCTGTTTTATCAAATATCTCAAGAAGTTAATTCATGTTGTAGTGAAGAGGTCCAAATCCTTGAGACAATCCTAGGTTTTAAATGCTTTAGT
>NW_009610708.1:0-6300 GCF_000690535.1 Cariama cristata
GGGAATCTTTTAAAAATGGCAAGAGAAGCATTGACAATGAGCGTGACAAGTTAGAAAAATACAGAAAACTGAAAGGTAAGCAAAAGGATACAAGACATCCCTATCCCTAGAAGGGCAAGCAGCACCCTAAGAACAAAAGAAATGGATAAAAGTGGTCAAGATTACAATATAAGAATGATAGAACTGTCAAGAAAAACAGAAAAAAACACAAAATTTGAAAGCGTTCACTAAGTGCAGAACAAGAACAGCAGAGGAAAGAGACAGAAAATTTAAATCATATCCTGTTGCCATGATAAAATGCTTTCCAATATAACAACAAATATTAGCAAGCTTCTTTAAAGTACAAGTTGTTTAGGTCAACCATATAGTCCAAAAGATATAAATACTGCCTTTCATTAAGCCTAACAAAACTCCAGTGGCCTGGATAAACGAAAACATGGATTATAAGTAGTTACCATTTTAAGTTATTGCTGGCTTTTTTAGGTTTGATATAGAATTAACAAAAATGTAAATACTAGTAATGTTAAGTACCATGGCTTCACAAAAAAACAAACCCAGCACTCTCAGTTGATAAAGAAGTAGTAATGGTCAAACACAGTTAATGTGCAAAGTGTTTATTTAGTATTGTCTGATATTTTGATTAAGAAATTAGAATATAAAGAAAGTTAATGTGGTCTGTCTTGCATATATTAAAAACTAGATGTAAACAAGCTTTACTTTTATGATTCATTTTATGACTATTATACATACTGTCCTAGTTAAGGACTATGCTGGCCAAAAAGCATCTCTCTCGCTCTTCTCAGTAGCTGACATTTTTAAAACCTCAGGGGAATGTCAATATGAAAACACTACTGAGAGGACACTAAGCATCCCACAGAGCTTGTATTTTGACCCCACCTTATTTCATGGTTATCTGCAGCCTAGCAGTAAAAAACAGTTAGAGGTAAGTTGTATAGTGGGGGAAGAAAGGGGGATGAATATACTCTGTTTCTGATATAATGTAGCTTATATTACTTGGGGATGGTTGGGACAGGCCAGAATAAGGTTTTTTAAACACCAACAAAAGCAAAGTCATATCTAAACTGAAGACCCATCCTGGAAACTATTCAGAAAGCACTGAAAAGACCTGGAGGTGGGTAATTATCTGGGCACAAGCTTCCAGTGTGGCGCAGCTCCCAACAAGACCAGTACAATGGCCTATACATATGGGAAATGCTGACTAAGAACGTGGTAGTTGCTTTACTACTGCAACCGGCCCTGGTGTGACTCCCAGAATAGTGCTCTGTTCTCAAGTTCACTAGTACAACAGCTACTGCACTCCAAGCAATGCCATGAAAACAGCAAAAGAATGAAAGAAAACGACTTAAGGAGAGACTCAAAAGGGTCAGTAGGACTGCAGGCTGTAACACCAGTGTAGGGATCTGATAATCAGCAGCATTATTTAATAATACAGACAGACTTGTATTTGGATAGATATCTCTCCAGATGTAATGAACAGAAACAAATTAAATTCAGGCTAGAAAAAGGTTGAAGTCTTTATACAGACTAATGAAATTTGGGGGCAACTTTCCCAGCTATACAATACTATCTGTTACTGTAGCATTTTGTTTATTTTTGTAGCCAGAATGCTACTTATAAAATAAAAAAGAAAATAATTAGTTTATTAAAAACCCCTCAATGCCTGCATGAGAAGGTTGGATTAGATCTGTGGTCCCCTCTGGCCTCAGACTATGGAGCTAAGCACGATACATGAAGCAAGACTCAACCTTCAATATTAAGTATGGCAATTTGTCTGAGACCTCATGGTTCCATCCTCCTTTTTCAGTAATACAATAAACAATAACCAGTCTTTGAAAGAGCTCACAAAAGTAAGCTTAGTCCCTGGACTGATCCTGACTAAACTACAGAGTAACTCCCGTACCTTTATGTGACAATTACGAACAATCTGCACCCCAATACAGCCCCAACAATACCAACAGAATTCCACAGGGAATAGAGTTGGACTGTAAAATCAGGCCTTTCACTTATATTTTAAACAGAAGAATTTAGAGCCAAAGCTATCTACAGTAAGTTTACCTATTTTCTTCACACTACCACCAAGGAATACAAGGAGGTATCACACTTCTAACTTCCTAGGTAGTTACAAATTGAACCACAGGGAGAGGAAGACAGAGAAAAATGAAGGCTTTCAGTTGGGATAATGCCTGCCAGAGCCCATAACCGTTAAAATTTTCTTCCAAGTTTGCTGGAAGATTTTTCTCTAACTTTAGAGTAAGCCAAAACCAACCAAACAAAAACAAAAAAACAAAACTCACCAACACAGAGCCCAACTTCCACAGTCAAGACTTTTCTAATGCCAAAAGAGATCTATAATAACCAATAACTTCCACTTCTCAAACATACCCCAGACAACCTAATGACACTGGTGAATGCACTACATAGCAGTAACAACACAGATCTTCCTCCCCAGTAAAAGCTCTTATCATTTAGGAAGAGATGCAGCCCTGAACAGCTTGAAAAACCTTTGGCAGTTCAGATCATATTAGGCCACACACCAAGAATATTTTCCAAATAAAATGGAGCAATACAAACAAAATCCATTTCCTCAGGATTTGCCCCCCACCTTCTTCGATTTCAAAATAAAACATCCAAGCCTATCATCACCTACCACAGAACAGTCAGGAAGTTGTTCTTGTTTAGAAGATCTAAGGAATTTAAAGTTAGGCGGCCTATTAAAATCATTTAGTCAAAGGATAACAAGTACAAACAGCATGAGTAGCACTCCCATACTAGGGCTACACTGTATAAATGGAAGCAGAGCTTGCCATTGTAACTGTCACCAGAAACCTGAACATTGGGAGAAGGAAACAAACCAGCAGGGACTACTCAGTCCAGCGTTACTGTGCCATCCTGGGGTGCTCTGCATCTCTTAGAAGGGAGCCACCAGGTCACACTGCAGGGGATCCAGTGCCACGGCCACCCTGAGATCCACAGGACTCCCTCTCTTTGGTCATCCATGCACTTCACAAAAAAAACGGACAAGAAAGAGGTGGTACATCACTCACAGAACCAGTCACTCCAACACAGTCTACACTCTTCTGTATCCGCAGATTTGAAACACCACCCAATTATGCATACGTGGAATTCAAAAGCTTGCATTTGGTCTCTAGAAAGACATCCAAACTCAAGTTGAAAACATGAAGAGCTGGATAATCCACCATTGCCCTTCTTTCTTTGTTACAATGTTTACTCACCCTCACCATTTACCACTTGTGCCTTTCAATTTGATCCCATTCAGCTTCACTTTCCAGCCACTGGATCTTGTTTAGCATAAACTGAATAAAGCACTGCATCTCCGTAAGAAAGTATTCACATGAGGGGAAAAAAAGTGCTTCTCACTATTTCTGATAACGTGAAAAGGGTTTTTTCAAGCCTTTCACCGTAAGGCATTATTAAAATAATTTGTAACTCTTCTCCAGTCTTCATTGTTTAACAATGACTTTTAAAGACAAAACTTCATTGTTAGTATCACCACATGCTCAGTCAAAAATCATCTCCCTACTCCTAATCAGTAAACCACCTTTAAAAAAAACAAATTCAAGGAATACATCAAATATTTTTTAATCAAAGCATTATATCGGGAGCTTCTGCTGAACTGCTTGTTCATACTTATATCCTACCAGTCAACAAATTTCAGGATACAATCCATGCCTATGTTCTTTATCTTCGATGCATTACTTTGAACATGGCTGCACTAAGGTGCACTTTGTTTTACTAGCACAACTTCACATGAATTCTAGATGTTTTTGTACAGTTGTTCTGTCCTCCCTGCTTAGTACCTATCCATCTTGTTCGTCTGCAGGTTTTATTAATGACAACTTTGTTATTACTTCTAAATCATTCATGAAAAAAAGTCTCGAGTGCAGCAGATTAACTCCTCTATGACTTTCAGGAACAATGACATTCAGGAATAATTCTCTCCAGCAACTATTTCCAAGATGTATCAGTTAGCCAGCAGTTCTCCACCCATTTACCATATACTGTAAGACCATTCTATGAGTATTACATGAGCAGTTGATATTATTTGTTGTACTTCACCACTAAAATGATATTTATATGCTCTAGTGTTCCACTAGTAATCTTACAACAATGTTAGTAGAAAACAGTGGGATCTACACTGTCATACTAACTGAACTTGTAATAAGAAGAAAGAAAAAAATATTCTTTGAAACAAGAGTCTATTACCTAAGTTCAGCTTGCTTTCACATGGGAGGGAGGGAGGCCCAGAAACTCAGTCAGCAAGATACCACACAAAACCCACCACATGCAGTCCCATCATCAGTTTCCTAAAGTATTCATATTTTCAGCAGTGTTTCTACATCCTCTTATCAAAATTACTTGAATCACTTTAAGCCGAGCCTTTCACAAATAAACAAACAAACAGATCTTCCAGCATTCCAGTATTCAAGTATTTTTTTCACTATTCCCAAGAACACCTTTCTTGCAACACTAATATTCGGTTCACAATCTCTCATGGCAAAATGCAAAGCCAGAGTCCATATAAAAACAGACACTTCCCTTCCAAAAAAGTCCCTCAAAAAACTTTGAAAGTAATCCAAATTAGCCAAAACAAGAAGACAGTAAGAAGCAGAAGTCTCATTTAAAAAAAAAAAAAGGCACAGGAAAAAATATCTGAAAAAGATGCATGACACAGATAACAGTAGCCCGAAACAAGAAACTGGGAAAGATTTTGACAGTCCTATAAAAAGCATTAGTTTTATATGTATACAAATGTAAGAACTGATTATATGCTTCAATGTCATTACTTACATAAGGACATGGTGCAATTTTCTTAAAAAGTGAAAAATCACTGAGTATTAGGGCCCCTGACCTTCAAAAATGACTTAACACAGATGCACTACATTGTTCAGTGGGCAGGCCTGTGACAACACGGCTCTGGTACCATACAGAATCCTCAGGCTTTTAACAGACACTCCAGAAATGCTCTCTTAACAGCCAGTCTCATCACCACCATTAAAAACATCCTTCTCTTTTAAAGCTTATCTGCACAAAGGGATTTTAAGGACTAAGGAAACAACCACTGAAATCCATGTAAATACTACCATGTGCATAAGATACAGGCAGATACTCAGCATTCCCAGAAAAAAAATCAAATTAAAAAAACCCCAAGACTAGTTAAACAAGTGATATTTATTGCGTATTAAAATATTCAGGCTAGTGTTACAACACACAACATATATTAACTTCCTTCCCTATATTTTGTACACACTCTCAACTTATACACCAAAGGAAATTCTACCAGACTGCTTAAATAGTGAAGATCACCAATTTAAATTGAGACATTTTTATTAACTTTGAGTAATTACTGTATAGTGAACAAATACTAATCTTCAACGTTTACAACACAATGGTTTTTATTACACCCTGTAGATGCTTTTTATTCCATTTTATAGTTTTAGACTCCCCATCTAAAGTTTCCAAAAGTTAAGAACATTTTCTTTCAAAGAACATCAACATCCAACGGTCTGGATCATTACTGAAAACTTCTGTCACTTCTGAAAAACATCAGACACTGCAAATGAGGGTACTTCTCCAGTTAGTCTGAAGAAACATGTAGCAAGAGTCTTCACACATCACTTCACAAAAAATAGCAAAAAAAAAAAATGAAAACACTTATTTGGGGTGCATCACTTTGCTACTTGACCTTCAGAACAGATGGGTCTATTTTAAAGTCGTAAGTGAGCACACTTTGGAGAGGTAGAGAAGAGTGGGTAGGATACACAATCACATATAGAGACCTATAGACCCTCTTCAGTCATCACGAAAACCGAAAGTGTCTTCAAGATGTTGTTTAAGGAAAAAGACTACCATCTGCTTAGCAAAAACTGGAGCCTGGCATATGCACTGATCTTTTCCGTAGGCTGCAAATCAGTTCGTACAAACCTTAATGTATCAGGTGACAAGTCCACATGTAAAAGGCCGTCTAAACTGTTTAAAATACACTTCAAAACAATCATACTAGTCCTCAAGAATGCATGCATGCTGTTGATAAAGGTGGGTTCCACAAAAGAAGGATGAAAATATGACACAAAACGACCTTTACACGTTACCTGTAAGCGTTCCTCCCACCGCCTGGCCAACACATTGAAAAGACAGACCGTTTGCTCTCAGAATAAACCCCACGGCACTCAGGGAGCGCTGCGCTGGATCGGACCAGGCCCGACCTGCAGGCGAACCGCACGCCCGTGCCCGCAAAACGCAAGAAGAAACATTTATTCC
>NW_009610709.1:0-1058 GCF_000690535.1 Cariama cristata
CGGTGAGCAGGCGGAGGGGTATGGGGGAGAACGGCAAGGGGGGACTGGCATGCACACCGTAACACTCCTACCGGTCCCTTGCAGAGTTTCGGGAGACCCGGGCGGCACAGGATTTCTTCGCCACTTGTCGGAGCCCCAAATTGTGCTGTGAGCTGACTCTGCAGGTGAGAATCTCTGGGGTGGGGTCTGTGTGTCCCCTCTCCCTGCCCAGATGGGGATGGGGAGAAACCTTGGGTCTGGCCACCCTGGGTGGCCCCAGTAAGTTGTGAAGCTGTTGGGAACCCCACTGCCCCATGTGCTTGTCCAGGTCCTCCATGGGGAGGGTGTCCCAGCCCCTCACTGATGCTGCCTCTTCCCCTCTGCAGCCACTCAGACGATTCCCCCTGGATGCTGCCATCATCTTCTCCGACATCTTGGTGGTGCCCCAGGTGAAAGCCATGGCCGGTGGTGGGGAGCAGCGGGTGCGAACAGGGCTGGGTCCAGGGCCAGGCCATTCCCGTTTCTTCCGTTCTCCCCTGTCCCCAGGCGCTGGGCATGGAGGTTGTCATGGTCCCTGGCAAAGGACCCACATTCACAGAGCCCCTGAAGGAGGTGGAGGATCTGCTGAAACTGCGACAGAAGGTGGACGTGACCGCGGAACTGGGTTACGTCTTTGAGGCCATCACGCTGACACGACACAGCCTGGAGGGCAGGGTGCCCCTCATCGGCTTCTCCGGGGCACCTGTAAGTGTTGTGGCTCCTCCACGTGGGCTTCCCAGCTCGGTTTCTCTGCTCTTTCTTCTAGGGTGACACCAACCATGACACCCCCCCCAGAACTGTGGGTGTTAGAGGGGTGCATAGATGGGGGGGCTATTCAATGCAGAAGCAGCTGTGCCTCATGCTCTGGGGTGCTCACAGGTCCTACCTTCAGCACTGTGACCGGCCCTGTGTGTCTTGTTCCATGTCCATCACCCTCTTCACTCCACTCCTTCCCACAGTGGACGCTCATGTCCTACATGATTGAAGGTGGCGGCTCCACTACAATGTCCAAGGCCAAGAGCTGGCTCTACCGTCACCCT
>NW_009610709.1:1111-2511 GCF_000690535.1 Cariama cristata
CTGGAGCGCAGGTGTGTCCTGGGGTATGGGGCCAGGGCCAGGCAGGAAGACAGGGACTGGGAACAGGGAGCAGAGAGAGTCCAGCTTCTGGGAGGAGGAGGAGGGACTGAAGTGCGGCTCTCCCAGCCCCATGTCCCCGGCAGGCGCTCCAGCTGTTTGAGTCCCATGCGGGGCACCTGGGTCCGGAACAATTTCAGGACTTTGCCCTGCCTTACATCCGAGACATCGCCCAGGCTGTCAAGAGCAAGCTGAAGGAGGAGACGCTGCCCCTGGTGCCCATGGTGAGTCAGGGCTGCTTGGATTGACCCTGACATCTTGGGGGCTGCTGGAGAGGGGTGCATGCCCTGGTACCTGCCTCCCCCAGTCTAGCTGGTGGAGAGGGGCCTGACCCATAGCGGAGTTACTGTCTGTCTTCTCCCTCCCCAGATCATCTTTGCAAAGGATGCACACTACGCACTGCGCGACCTGGCCCATGCTGGTTACGAGGTGGTCGGTCTCGACTGGACCATCCGGCCCCAGGAAGCTCGGTAAGAGTCTGGCAGAGCGCTCAGGTGCCTGGGCAGCACTCCAGGCTGGGTACCCTGACCTCTTCCTCTGCCCTGAGCCATCTCAGGCCTGGAGATTTCTGCTTGAGGTGGGGATAGTTGGACCCCCATGCTACGTGGAGCTCACAGCAACCAGGGGCTGCACTGAGGGGCACCTTGTGCCCTGTGATGGGGCTGCAGGCACCTGGCTGCGCCCAGCCTCTGCACCACACGCAACAACTCACCTGCTTCCTCCCTGCTGCAGTGCACAGACAGGGAAAGATGTGACCCTGCAAGGGAACCTGGATCCCTGTGCTCTCTACGCACCCAAGGTGAGCCATGGCCATCACCAGCAACAGGAACTATTTCTAGCCTGTGTTAAAGGCCTCCTGCCTCAGTTTCCCCACCTATAGTGCTGGCTCGTGTCCCAGCGGTCCCCTGGGCTGGCTGGGGACTGGTGGGAGTGGAGTACCCTGGGCTGGATGGGGCTGACATATGGTTTTCCACCATGTCTACAGGAGAAGATTGGTGAGTTGGTAAAGAAGATGCTGGAAGGTTTCGGGACCCAACGCTACATTGCAAACCTGGGCCATGGCCTCTACCCCGACATGAGCCCCGAGCACGTGGGTGCCTTCGTGGAAGCTGTGCATGCACATTCCCAAACAAGCACAGCTGAGCCTGGGGGCTTGGGGACAGGACCCCGGTTTGGGCACAGTCACCCCAAGTAGTGTGTTGTCACAGGGCTCACTCCAGGCTGGGCTGCACCATTAAACCAGCACCTTCTCCGCAGCAGCCGTGTGGCTCTGGCTGGGGGGATTGGGAACTGGACAGCCCTGGAGGAGATGGGCAGTGATGGCAGCCTGGCAGGGGGCATGT
>NW_009610710.1:0-218 GCF_000690535.1 Cariama cristata
CGAGAAAAGGAGACTTTCTCACAGCCATCCTGGAGTTGCATCATCCGGCCTGTCAGCCCCTACCAGGGAGCGGTGGAAAGTTGTCCTCACCCTTTCCCCTCCTGCCCCGGGGCCGCTGGGGCACCCTGGCCCTTGGCCGGCTCCCGGCCACCGAGAGCCAGCGGCTTTTCTGCCGAAGCCGGGGGACCGGGAACCCTCTTGGCCCCCGGCCCCCAGAC
>NW_009610711.1:0-17865 GCF_000690535.1 Cariama cristata
GCCGCTTGATTTATCAGCGGGGTTAGGTTCGGTGGGAATTGGTGGGACAACGGAGCGGAGTTGTGTCTCTTGTTAGCGTGTATAGCATTTCTTTATAAGCACCTCACTGCTTTAGTCGGTGGCAGAACATGACTTTTCTAGGAAGATACCATCTAGAAGACATGCTCCATGTGGAAATCTGGACAATTCCCCGGTACTGTTCAGAATTTATGGGCTACACAGTGTTACCAGGGTGCAGCCCCTCTCTTTCAGCCCAACCAAATAAGCTTCCTTCTGACTTCTGCAAAAATTCCTTAACTGCCAGAGAGAGTTGTGAGAAAGCACTCAGTCTTGAGCCATGCAAGATAAGAAAGGTAATTTTTATAGGCAGAGGTGAAATTGTTGAGATGGGATCAGCAGTTTCAAGAAGAAAAACATAAGCATGAGAAGATATAAAGTCCTCTGAGAGAAAAAGGAAGGCAGAAAGAGCAATGACAAGGACTATTAGCCTGTTGCAAGAAGCAACAGAGACTGACAACCCTGCACATGATTGCGAGGTCAACCCAGACTCGTAGGGTGTTTTACCAAAGCAGGCTATTAGTGGCTTATTAATTCCAGCTGCTGTGTGAATTAGCCAATAAGTAATTGCTTTATGTTTTTAGGTTGTGTGTATGCTGTTTGCAGACTTTTAATGCATGATAATCGTGCCTGAATGAAGTGACTTGGAGCGGGAGCATTAACGAAGGACAGAGACAAGACCCAGCTTCTGGCTCTGTTCTTTTTTAGGAGGAAAACACATATTTTCTGCCCTTGCATCCATCTAGTCGTGCTTATTACTATGGGCATGCAAAGCTTGGGGTTTCAGAACTTGGTCTTCTACTAGTGGCATTATTTAGTAATGGCAATGATGATGTGATAGTTATTAAGGCTACAGTGTGCTGGAATACTGCATAATGAATGGCAGTGTTTTCCTTAGAGGGAAGTCAAAAGACAAACTGGTGGATGAGGAAAGCCAGGTTTATAAAGGCAACAGAGACAAGGTAGCGTTAGCAGGGTCTGTGCTGGATCTCTGCCGTCTTGGAGAATCCTGAAGCTGCAGTTTCTCCACTTCTTCATTTTAAGTACTCTCACTGTCTGCAGGAAAATGATAGGAACATGTCTTTACTTTATGTTCTCTGGTAATAAACTTACTGACCCTATCTTATTTTAGGCACTGCATATGTAGTGATACTAAAAAGATAAGTGATATTAGTGATAATGGGAACATGGACGCTGTTAAAAGCTGCTGGGCTCAGACTGGTGGCAAGTTTAAATATCGGTGGTCAGTTACTTGCTGACTAAACCTCTGTTCTTGAGTACAGGATTTGATATTTTTGTAAGTGGTTAGCCTACCTGGTGCAGCTGTAATGGTAAAGTTCACGTGGATGCTTTTGGTGGTTGTAGACCTTTGATGTGTACTTTAGCATTTCTCTGAGATGTATTCTTATTAATCTGTCTGTGGATGCAAGCTATTGTGCCAAATTTAGAAATAAAGATTCTCCCTTCAAAAGCTAAGAACTGCCGGCTTCTGGGATCAAGCCTCAGCACAGAGCTTCTGTCTCCGTAAAGCCTGAATGTGACTAACACTGATGTAATATTTACTGACAGCAAAATAAATTCACCAGAAGGCAGGCAGTTAAAAATAAAGAGTGATGTCATGCTCTGCCTGTCACTTCCTATCACGGAGGATGGCACAAGGCTGTTCTTTTTATGTGTAAGGAAGCATGAGAAGTACAAGATTTTTATTCTGATGAATCTTTCTTAGACTGTAGCAAGCAGAAGAACTGAGGTTAAAAACCTTTTCTTTTTTTTTGACAATTTGGTATTTTACCAATGTGGCCATGGTGATATTAAATCAGTAATCAAAAGCTTGGATTTTTTTTCTCCGTATGAAGTATCTGCAAGTGTGATTATTAAAAAAAGACTTCAAAGCATAAAATCTGTGTGTATTCAGCTTATACAGTGTTACAAATGAGATGCATTTTTCTTGAACCAGAAGCCTGAATTTTCCAGAGAATTTAAAAGTAACAGAAGAATGATATCAGTTCTCAAGTAACAAAACAGCCCATGAGAAGAACACTGACTACCCAACTGAGTTCAGGTATACCAGCAGCCTGTTCTCAACAGCCAGCAGCATGAAACACATGAGAGAAAAATACTGTAACTCGCACAATATACGTGTGCCATAGGCTGTCACACTACATCTCCTTTTAATCCTTTCACACCTCCAAGAGACAAACTTCTAAAACTGCGGTGCACCTGGAAAATAAAAAGTACATTTGAGACCATTCTTTGAATCTTTTGTTTCAGTTTTTCATCCCAGTTTAGATTTTATGTTGTGTGTTCATTTTTCGTTCTCAGCTAGTTTTGTAGCTGAATGGAAAACCCAAAACTATTTTTGGTAGTTAACTAGCATCAAGTGTCTGATCGATCTACTGAAAATTCCCTTTGGAGAAGGGAGAATAGGAATGTCTGGCATTAACTTGTTTTACCGTGAGGTACTACAAAGCTTTTTCTGCTGTCTTTGCTATTCAGAAGAGCATGAATCAGAGTATTAGTCCAGATGGGCAGGTAATCTCAGTGACATACAAGTCCTTCCTTTAGTAGTGGGTGCCCAACTTGAGAATTTTTGAGAGGAGGCAGGTGAGGTTGGCTGCGTGATTTATGGTCTGGGAACAACCCAGAGGTTGACAGCAGAGAAAGATTAGAAGTGCCCTTATTCGGCAGTGGCATACGTTTATATTTGATTCTGTCCACATTTTCTACCACTGACGCTGTTTTCCTCTTCTCATGTTTTTGTTGCTGTTTGTTCATAATTTATGGCAGTCCAAAGGGATACTCTAGCAAAGTCATGTATAATTCGGATTCAGGGAATTGAGTCCTCTGTCCCCATTACTGATTTCCCAGTAAATACAATGAGAGCATTGATCCATTTGTGCCTTATCTCATTGGCATTAGGCAGAACCAGAGAACATAGCGTTAGCAACAATTGATTATAAGTGAAGCAAAAATGTCCTTTGTAAAGACAAACTCAAGAAAGATGGGCATTTAGATCACTGTTGCTTTTCAGTGATTTCTGGTTGTTCTGTTACTTCATTCAGTTTGTTTCTGTGTTATTGGCTTCAACTGATCCATCTTTTACTGGCTCCTGAAGTATCTACAAATACATGGAAGGCTTTTGCTGAACTCCAGCCTGTGATCACGATGTCACTGAACACTTGCATCTTTTCAAGGCTAGGTGGCTGCAGTGCTTTAAATAAAGGAGTTTTTGCCGAGTCCTTATGTGGATGAAGTTTATGGAGAATGCAGCAAGCTTACGTTTACAGGCTCACACGCCAACCCAGACAGGTCACTAGCTCCTTGTCAGATAACATTCATTTCAAAGACATTACATTTAAATTCTCCTGATTGCCTGTGGCTTGGTATACCTGACGTCATCTTCCATAATTTTCCTGATTGTTCTATCTCAATTGGCAGGTTATTTTAACTTGGAAGTGCACAATAGGAGCCAGTATATTTGAGAATGAGGCAGCCTGGTACTGGAATTCATTATTATAGCAATGACATATGCATTTTTACTGCATTTTTACTCATAGGGTTCAGTTCCTCGTGTTCTTTTCTTAGTGGCAGTACTAGTTGGGAGAACTGACACTCTCATTCTTTCCTGTAACCCTGGCTTCAGTTCATCCCTCTTGCCAGAGCAAGGGTGTTGGAACTCTCCAGAACAAATGACATCAGATAGCTGGTCTGGTTTCATAAAGAAGTCCTCTAACTTTTCTAAGCCCTTATCAGTTACTGGTGGTTTGACCGGTCCCACAAAAAGCTACCAGAAACACAGGAGGAGAAACAAAAGGTGTATGATAGGAGGAGTATGAATCCCTTGAACTGGTATCGCTGCCAGGTTGGTTGGTTGGTTGGTTTGTGAGAGGTTGCACTTTGCACCCAGATGGTTTCACTCTGGCAGTCCCAGACATGACTGTACTGGCTCCAATGAAGAGGAGGTGAACCAGCAGTCAGAAGAAACTGGGTGGAATGGAGACGTGGCTCACCTTGGGCTGGCTTTGCTGACGCACCAGAATCACCCAAGACAAACAGCATCCCTTTGGGCCTGAAAAAAATGCAGCGAACGTTTATCCACTTGAAATGTAAGAATTATGTTAGCTATATTAGAGGGTCTGTATTACAATGATAAATTGTCACAGAGACCATTGTACAAATACAAGTTGCATATTGATAAATGCAGTGACCACAACCATTTTGCTGGATTAACCACATAAAAATTAATGTAACTTTAGTCCTTTGAACCTGTTCACTGGGGTCCTTGCTCTTCTACTTGCTGAGCAGACCCAGATAATTCCCTGTTTTCCAGTAAGTTTTTCCATACCCAGCGGAGACCACCTATGAAGAATTGCCCTCAAAGAGAACCATCATTTTCTTTAGATGCTTTGATAATAAAACTTTATGATGTGCTTTATGATAATAAACGAAAACATTAAAATGCCTGTTGTAACCTGAGTAATGTCCACTACAAAGGGTTTGGCCTACACCTAAGGCAGCAGTACCCATGAATGTATATAAAGAAAGTCTGGGGTTAGATTAGTTCACAGCGGAGGATATAGTTAAGACAAATAATGCTGTATTGTTTTAGTTAATTTTGCATCATTCCTAAATAGTATACTTTATGTACAGTAATACAGAAAAAGAATTACACTCAATACAGGTCTTCTGAGCCTTTTCATTTTCATTTGTATGTATCGCCGTTTACCTGAGAGCTGACATATAAAAATGTTGTTGGTAGAGAATACATTAGAGAAAAAAAGAAAAGGTTTCAGTGATACCAACACCTGACTATCAGTATTGGAGTTCACCTGGCAATCATTACTGAAGTAAGAGAGCCCTTTTGTGCATCTCTTCTTTCCACAGCATCAGAAATCTGGGGGCAGCATGTGGGACACATGAATTTCGAACAATCACATTTACTAATTATATATAGAGATACAGTGTCTAAATATATAATTTTCCAGGTTGCTCTGGGGGCTACTAAAATAGACCGTTAAAGAGGTCCCAAAATATTTAAAGAAGTACTACCTCTACGTACTAAAAGTTCATTTTTAGATTGTATAATAAGGACATGATTACGCTTCAGCGCTCCAGCGTTATAACGCAGACTTACTGAGACTCCTTGAAGGCAGAGTTCGTTCTTTATGTAAGACGTCTTCGGGATCAAGGTAAAGCTACCACACTTCCCTATACACACAATACAATGCAAAAACAGTGTTCTCAAGCATCAGTACAGGAACTCTATAGGGACTAACATACTTTTGGGCTAGAAAATGCTGAAAATGGTGAAGATTTCTTTAGTTGATAAACAGCTTGTCAGGATGACTCATATTTTTCTAACATGGATTAAGGAATTTAATTCTCCACAGAAGGTTATAATGAGGAGTGATAACAAATGATAAATTTCACACGCACAGAACTGCTGGAACCTGTTTCCAGTAAGTTACTGACAAAAATCCCTCTGAGCCCTTTCCCATGGGACCAGGCCTCAGCATCTAACAGCTGCCTTGAGATGAGGTTCTCTGAACCAGTAAGTAGCAGGACTCTCAGGGTCTGGGTGACAGAGACTTTAAATAACTCCATGCACTGAGTTACTCCAGAGGAAATGTCTGTTGGCCCGTCTGAATTACGGCACCCAAGCTTCTCTTGCCAGAAGTACTGCCAGACTCTCTTCAATAGTTTGTGACATGGGCTAGCTTTGCCCTGGTGTAAAATCTCAAATAAGACTGTAGAAAGGATCCCTGCAGGGCATCTTTCTTTGCAGCACGGGGAAATTCACCTCTCACCCCACCAAGAACTGAGAGTTTTACATTTTTGCAAGCTGCTCGTGCATTCTTATGCTTTGTTCAGACATCAGAGGGAGCATGAGAAGTTATTTGTTGTTCTTTAATATCTTATTCTGTTTGGAAAATGTGGCTGATCTTGTAATGGTTAATTGCTACAATGATGCGGTGTTTTCTTCTTTTTTCTGACACCCCTGTGGATGTACCACACTCCGTCTTTGGGCCCGAGGCAGAGAAGCAGAGTTACAGCCTGTTCATACCGGAGACAGAACGTGGATCTCAGAATCTGTTCTCTCTCTGTCTTCCAGTGCTGAAATGTGGCGTACCAGTGATCTCCATGACCAGACTGCAGCATACTCTGCATGGATATTCTCATAAAACAAACTTTTTACAGTTCAGACTGTTGCAGATACCAGTAAGAAAGCAAGATAAATTTTTCTTTTTTTAATGAACAGATGATGTTTGCCATTGCCTTCCCCCCCGTTGGTTCACACGTATTTGGGGCTCTTCCATCATTTCCTAATATAGGTTAGAACATGGAGTGGAAAGTAACACTGCAATTTTTAAAACAGTAGCTACACCTTTTGTTAAAATTAAATCTTTTTTTTCAGATGTGTTTTGTCTTTCTGTGGCATAAATGAATATGGTGCTTTTTTGAAGTACAGCATATAAATTGAAAATAGACTAAAAGACTAAAGTATAGTAGGCAACTGTATAAGTAAAAGCTATTATGAAAAATGTGAAAAACTGTGGAAGTGTGTTCCTTGTTTCCTAATAATAGTTAAACTCTGAAAGGTTTAAATGCTAATACTTTCTACAACTTAGCATTTTATTAATGAATTACTTGTGTTTGCTAGAGAGGATCATACTTAGGTTTACTTTATTACTCCTGTAGACTGAGAGTTGAATGGCAACAATATTTGTTTTAATGCTAGCTTTTTAGCCAGTGTTTCTGATTTTGCAGGTTGTTTCCACTGGGAGAACCAGATGATGGCTTCAACGACTTTTCTGAAGGAATCTTGCTCATCTGAGTCTGGTTCCTTTCAAGCAATATTTTTTCTGAACACAGCAGGAGACAGGAGATCATTCCCATGCTCAGAGTTCAGGCACAGGCACACACACACTCGTATGCTTTTGTTGCTTTTATGGACAGGAGGGTCTGTTGTCATCTGTAGCCCCTGCTGTCACAAGCCAAATGTTTCATTTAATAACTTCCATAATCTGTCTCCCTCCCTGCTGCTTTTTTTCTCTTCCTTTCAGATGTACGGAGCTACCCCCCAGACAACTCCTAGCCCTCCTGGCTTCAGACCAGATTGTTCAACTTCCACTCCAGCTGATGAATGATTTGAGCAATGGCTTCTGCAGTTTCAGATTTAAAAAAAAAAAAAAAAGGTATTTGACTGTAGCTGGAATGGAAGTAGGTTATCACTCTTACTAACCTTAAATGGGATTTAGACTCTTTCATGAATCAGAGGTACATCTCTTGAAAGTTAGATGCAGTCGGCCTTTTAGTGTCTCTTGCACCATTACGATATGCTGTTTATCTGAGCAGACAATGTGCACAAGATGCCTGGTTCCCAGAGTGGAATCCATCATCCTGAAATTACTTTCAAGTTTTTTGTGTGCTTAACAAGAGCAATTTAAGGCTGCAATCTAGCAGTGCATTGTCTCTAAAGGAGAATCCTTCTTCTGCTAGTAGCCACCTCTCAACCCCCCTTGCAAGAAGGGTTCCTCTACCTGCACAGTAAGCTAGCTCAACTCTCTGCCTGTGCAGAAAACGATTCACTTTTTTTTTTAAAAAAAATCAAAGTTTTCTATCTGAAAACACAAAGCAGCTTATAAATTGGTTATATATACTACCAAATAAAATAGGTCAAAGAGCATTCTTTGGCCCTCAGGTTAGTTAGCACACACAGTCCACGTCAATACATATAAATCTTTATTACCCCTATTTGTCGATAGTGTTACATACAGTCCCACAGGTGATAGTTACTGCAGTCGCATTCAGATGATGTTCGTAACCTGTGTAAGCACTCCTCTGTTTCAGTACAAGTTTGGCCAGGTTAGCCTAAAAACTGCTGAAGATTTAACAGCATAGCTATATGCTGTGATCCTGTCCTTACCATTTACCAGTACTCAGCCAAAGAAAGGGTGCTGATAAAGTAGCTTTTCTTGCCTCAGGTATAATTGCAATTTCAGTACCATTTTTTTTTTGTTACAGCTATGCTAAATGATGATAATTGGGTTTTTTTGCAATCCCAACCAAGATATCTATGTCAGCAAAAGATTTTAAATTTAAATGAGGACTTAGACTTGTCTGCATCCTAGTCAGGTCACATTTTCAGTTCTTTTTTAATAACACAAAGGCAGGAACTTTAAAAAGCAGAATCACAAGAGTATAAGCTATATTTTCCACTTTGGATTACTCAAAAGCCATACTGCCTTTCTACTTCTTAGACACTTAGGTGGCTCTGTTAGTACAGTCCTTGCAATTTCTGTGTGTGCAATTTTACAGAACCCTAGAGGTATGAGGGTACTTTGATACACTTTTTACATGGTGACAAATATAGACACAGCTGAGAAAGACCAAGAACCATTTATAACAAAGGATTTAGGGGCCTAAATGGGTCTTAGGGGGACCGTAGGTAAGACCCTGAAAGCCACCATTCAACTGCTGCTTAATATTTCATTCTATTTTTTTTTTTCAGATACCCCTTGTAGAAGAGGGTGAGTAAGCAGCATAGCACATACGTCATCTTCAAGTACAATCATAATCCATAAAGTGGCTGAGGGGCTTCAAGACTTTGGTATCCAAGGTAGGGATGTTATGTCTCCTAATTTGTCAAGAAGCGTGGAGGACTTCTAACTGATATGCTAAGGATCTTCCTCTTACTGACTGTATGAAGTGTCTACACTAAACAGACCGAACAATTTCTTATATCCTGGCTTTGGGGGCTAAAACTGCCTCCCTCTAGTGTGCACCGTGCATCAGAAATGCCAGACTCCTCTTTCTTATATCTAGGTGACTGTTCTTCATCATGCCATTGTCATTCATCTTTTATGTGCCAACCTACTGGGATTTCCATATCTTCTGATCCCTCTAAAATAAGCCCTGTTTAGGTCTTTCAGATCTGGTCTTCAAGGGTCTGAATTCTAAAAAAAGTTATTTATTCCCTCTCCTGAAGAGAAGGTCCTTAACTGGGGATCTTAAGTAAAGGAAATGTGTCAGCTCGGAAAGAGGCAAGTATTTCCTATAAGCTCTTGCAGTCAGTGTTTTCTGTTGGAAAACTCTAAGCTGATTTTATGCAACATAGATGAGTTGTGGAAGAACTGTGTCTCCAAAAGCTTGTCCACTCTTCTTCACTATGTTAGACTACCTGATACAAGATACAACTTTTCCACGTCACTATTTGTTGACTTAAAGAGAATTCATTAGGAGTGCTCTAATTTTGAGGTTTAAGTGCCATGCATACAGGTGTCTTTGTCCAAAATGAGCTCAACAGACTTAATCTGAACTCCAGATAAATGTTAACTGTCAATCTGTGAATCATTCAAATATTCCATTCAAGTTGGGCTTGTTGTTGTTGTGAGATTTATTTTTTTTTTGTTATAGCATCTCTTTGGTTTTTCGTTGTGATGAAAAGAGATATATTGTGTTCTGGCCTAGTATACTTGTTAAAAATCCTTGAATTACAGAAGTCCAGCTCCAAATACGTACATACATAACTATTCCCACACATACTGGATGGAGTAATATTTAGCATACCTAAATCTTATCTCAAGATAAGGCAAGTCTTGTGCCATATGGAGTAAGCAGTCCGTCTAGAATTTGGTGTATAGAGCACTGTTTCTTGTCTTGCATCATGATCCAAATGACAGAAGGTATTGCTGACCACCATGCCTGCAGCCTAACCAGTCCAACAAATTGTTGAGGAAGCCAGCATGGACCTTTCAGAGAACTGTGCCTGAATTTCTCATTTGTGGGGCAACTATGCAGAGATGTGCTAGAGTGGCTTTTGCAGTATTGAGGTACTTCCACGGCTAGGTAGTATCAAGAATGGAAAATGAGAAAACGTATGTCCTGGCAAAGTAGGACAAAAGTATATATATTACAACCAGCATTCTCTTTATCCCTACTGGCATTTTCATGACATCCAAAATAACCTTATTCACATAAACTTGGAACTTGCGTTCACTTTCTACCACCAGTTAGTTGACTGAGTAAAGATTACGTCCTATTTGAAGAACAGATTTTTGTTAGGATACTAGCTACTCCAGATTTCTACTCTTCCTTAACTAAAGAGTTAAGTGTTGGAAAGTCAGCCTCTGAGGCTTCAGTCACACTGTGTTAGGTGAATCTTTGGTCTGATCTAGTATAGCCATGCTTCTGCCACCAGTATGATTACGAAAGCTTTTCCTCCTCTGATTTCACAGCACCAGTCATGCCCATGGAAATAGCAGGCTTTCAGAAATTAAGGTTTCCATATTGCACAAGTACCACTGTGAGTGGACTCATACTCACCTGTTCAGTGACTGTGTTAACTGGAATATATTCTGTTTCCAGTGCACAAAAGCTGGCAAGGTACAGGGGTCTCAGTTCAGACACTGAGGCGCTGGAATAAGCTGAGACCTTGTTATTACTGGTATCTACAGATCATCATTATTTTGGGAATCTGCCTAGCTCTTCCTGCCACAGTTTATGAATTCATGTTCCGACAACATGAAGCCATACAGGACCTTCAATAATCCTTTAAAAAACACAGAGGACTGTTAGAACACACACACTGAGAAGGGTGAAAGGCTGGAACAACATTTGCAGGAACAACTTAAAACTTAGTAAACCCAAAACAGTGAGTGCAGGGTGCAGAAGCGTACAATAACTGATGTCTGCAAGTGCTTTTGCGTGGTGAAAGATGGGAACTCCTCGATCAGTTATGGAATCAACAATTCTCAAGGTGGTGCTTGGAAAGTGAATAGTCCCAGGTTGTGGAAGACTAAGGACAATATGCTACACATGCTCATATTTCTGTCACATGCTGTGTTTCTAATGTGTTCCTGCTAACTCTTCTTAGTCTGCTCATCTTCAGATGTTCTAACTTACAGGGCTTTATGATTCAAGAATTAAAACTCATTTTTTTAAAGTCTGTGAGGAAGGAATTGCTGGTGTGCATAGTTATTTTGTTATTAATGCACATTCTAGACTGTGGCAGATTTTCTGCTGAATTAGCTATTCAGCTTCAGGTCATTTGGATGCCATTTCAGGCTCCAGAGCTTGCTTGCAGTAAGGTCCTTTGCGTAGCTACTGCTTCTTTCCTTATGCAAGGGGACCAGCAGCAAGTGGCTCAAACAAATCTTTATGTTGCTCATCATTCAGGCTTTTGAAGGCAGCACAGTGAGGTCAGCTCTGCCAGCGTTAATCGCGGAAGACATGACAGAAAGTCCTTTGGTTCTGCAGACAGACTAAGCTCAGTAAGTAAATTACATAAGCTCTCCTTTGGTTTCTTAACACCTGCATGCTCCCTCTTATTCTTATCAGGGAGAGGATTGGTTGGGTAATTGTGCCAGAATTAAAAGTGCAGCAAACATTCAGTCATTCTTGCAGATCTTCACTATGCCCATGCTACTTTCCATTTTGTAAGAAGGACCTGAAGGTAAGAAAAAGCTGAAGGAAGAGTAATCTGAGGAGGCTGTGGTTCCTTAGGTACAGTGGTTTTGAAAACAAAGGCATGCAAAGTGCTCTACAGTGAGGCCTACGCTTTTGTTAGCAGAGCGATGGTGCTGGGGTCAATAAAGCATTACATATACAAGCTCATCTATCACAGTGGAAAAAGCACTGCAGGAGTGGGTGGTCTGTCTCCCTCTCCCTGACCAGTTTCCCCAAGGCTCTACCCCTGCTCTTCCTTTGCCAGCCGTACCGTGATCCCTTTCATCTGGTCATGGAACTTGTACATGGGAGCCTCCAGCCCCTCTTGCAGCAGCCACGTGCTAAAAGGAGCATTTTCAGAGTACTGGCAGTAAAATATGCTTGTTTGATGTTAGAAATACACCTCCTACTTCACAGAAATAAAAGCTGTGGATTGTCACATCTAACGTGCCAGACTATTTTGATTTCAACCGTTCAGAAGTAGAGAATGATTTTGTTTAAAGCAGCCTCAGGCTGAGCCATGCTCAGCTGTTCTTTGGGAGCAGAGGGGGTCTAGAAAAGGGAGATGGAGGAATAAAATAATTGTTAACTTTCAGTGGCCAGCGATTTGCCCGCCAACAGTACTATACGGGTTGCTTAGAGAACTGTTCTGTTAGTTTCTTGTCTAACCTCCACTTCCTTTTTTCCTTTCTGTAAATGTTAAGGGCTGCATCCAGAGCTGTATTCAGAACAACATGCATAGCGGAGGAAGCATTGCAAGGTTCAGAACAGGACCTTGCGCACCTTGCTACCCGTCAGGAAGCTGCCTTCCTCCTGTAGGGAATGTCATCTCCTCTGTCTAAACCTGCTCCAAATGAAAGAACCAGGTCAAACCAGTAACCTAGACAACTCCAATGTTACAGCTAACGCTACTATTTATAGATCTACTACTGAGAAGGGAATAGTTACTCCCTTACCTGTTTTAATTTTCTTTTGCCCACTGGGCTTCTTTTAAGCAGGTGCTGTCACATAATTGGTGTTTGTCAGCTCCACCAATAAGCAGAAAACCCGAGGCACTTATGGGTTTTTTTCTAGCTCCATTTGCAAGGTTAGAATATGGGATTGCAGAAACTGTTTTTTGTTCCTTGTTTTTAATGTTGGACCTTTATTCTGTTTGTTTGCTTTAGATGCTTGTGGTACTGCCATGTAATCTGGAAAATGCCTAGCTGAGCAAACTGCTCAGAACTTAGTGTAGTGTTTGATATTTTTATGGTTTTAATCAAAACAGTGGTGCTTGGTATACTTTCAAATGTAACTAGGATTTGGCTGTGTTTATCCAGCTAATTTTCAGAACGTTGAGATAACATGCACCAGTACAGCAGGGTTACATTCAGCTGTAAGAGGAAATGATAGGTTAAGTACGGATGAGTTGTAAAGAGTCTCTGAGAACAGAAAGTTTACACAATCATTGATTGCACACAAACAGAGATTGCTATAACTTGTAGTTATGTGGGAAACTCACCATAAATCACCATAAGATTCAGAATCCTGCAAATCCATGCTGGGATCTGAACTGAAGAATTTTTCAGTGTGGATAGCTGAGTGATACATGGTCCTGACATAGAAGTGACTGGTTATCATTTTAGGTGTTATCCAAAAAACTAGAAGGAAAAAAACATTGCCTAGCGTGACTGGAACTACTAGGTACTGTAGTGTTCATAGAGGTTCCGGTGACAGGAATTTTGAATTTACTTTTCTTTTATGGTGTCAGAAGGAGTAACATAAAATTCTGTATCTATGTTTGAAAACAGTCTCAGTTTGATGTTCAACCCAGCTGTACCCTGAGGCTGAAACATGGCCATGTTTTGGCAGCAGGGAAGACTGCCATATGTTGCAGTGATAAAGAAATTACACTGATGCCAATCTCTAAAGTCAGACATAAAAAATATTTAAGGGAGTATATTTGTAGCAATATAGGCGCATATATATATATATATGTATAAATGAAAAAGCCTGGAAAGTCTATATTTAGGGATAATTTTTCTGTCTCTTTAACAGTCAAGCACTTTGTAAATGCTGCAAGCCACAATTCACTATTGTTCTTGAGAGAAGTTGTATATAATACATAAATCCATTGCATTTCCCTGTTACACAGAATTGCTTGCTGCCTAGCTCCCAGCTTCCAATAGCCATAGGACAATTCCATTCTTTGAATAAGTTCTTACTTATTGACTGGCTTTTAGTGAGCACATACTGGAAATCGATAAGAAGATTCTTTTTCTAGCAGTCATTCAGTCAGGCCTCTAAATGAGAGCACGGATGTGGAGACCCTGAACGTGGCTGGCAGCACATGACATACTCTTTCTTTTTTTAAGGTCAGTATAGGCCGTTGGCTTTTAGCTCTCATGGGTGACTTCCAACGCTTTTATAATCGTCAGTTTGTTTTAGTGCCAGCAGTATGTCAAGCAT
This sequence comes from Cariama cristata, assembly GCF_000690535.1. Taxonomy (NCBI): domain Eukaryota; kingdom Metazoa; phylum Chordata; class Aves; order Cariamiformes; family Cariamidae; genus Cariama; species Cariama cristata. The sequence continues at coordinate 13,954 of NW_009610711.1, forward strand.
CTTTGAATACAAAAGTCTATTTGTATTCTTGATATGCATATAATAAAATCTATTGTAGGATCTATTCATACAACATGGTAGCTCCAAACCACATCTACTGCAACTTAATGCAGAATAAGATATCCAATACAAAATATTGATCTCAATCATAAACCTTCTGTTTTCTATTGTAAATGCTGAAGCTGCTTTTTCTCATTGCTGAAGAAGGACTGCTGCTGATCCATAAAGATGATGGACTGAGCAGTTTTAAATTCTCTCCATTTACCAGTATCCTGAGACACATTTGTGAGATTGCTAAGATGCTGCTAAGAACAGACACGGGATTCCACCAGCATCTTCTTGTTTTCACCATTTATGTCCTTGAGCTCTTGAAAGTAATTATCCAGAGATGCAATAAATTTGTTTTGAAGGAGAAGTTTTACTGCAGACTAGGTCCATAGTTTCCAGGTAAGCTTTTTCTTGCCCAGCAGCGATGGTGGTCTTCAAACTTCCATTTCTTGACAGTATACCAGCTAAATTCTTCTGTATCTCCTGTGCCAACAGGTCCAGCCGGCTTTGCAGCAAGGACACTAATTCATTTGCGTTCTTTGTATATACAAACTTTGCCATTTCCACTTCTCTTAAATTCTCACAGTATTTTGCAGCTGAGAAAAAACACTGGCTGTTTCTTCCTGTAAATTTTTCAGAGTGAGACAGAGATCTCCTAAGAAGATATTAATTTCCTTTTATGGCCCTCCATCTCATCAGCCACAGCAGAAAATTTCCTTGTGTTATTCTGAAACTAACAGGTTAGTTCCAGGACAATTTCCACCATTGGTGTCAAAATATTTAATGCTCTTCCTAATCCACATACATGCTCCTCAGTCAACCTCAACAGCTCAGCTTTACTAGCAAATGGCAGAGGCATATTTTGTAATATTTTTTCAGACATATAAGAAAGTTCAGTGGTCAGCAATTTTTTAAGAGAGGCAAAAGACACTGATACAAGTAGTGCAAATACATTAGCTGCTGAACAACTAGTAGATAGGAGGCCACCTATAAAATATGCATAAGCTGTCAACATCTGTTGCTGCTTCAAACTGTTCTCACTAACTGAATCTTGTATTTTATTGAACAGAACATTCATTTCTCCTGCAAATGTGTTTGGACAATATCATTGTGTTGATCAACAGCTTTTTTATGATCCATAGATACATCTTTTATGTTAACAGTACGTACCAAATGGTTAGCTGTGCCATGAAGTTTTTCTTTGGTGTTTTGCAAAACTGAAACCACATATTCTTTCTCAGCCAGAGGAACCTTGCTTTCTTCTTTCTCTGTGCTTCTTTCAGTTATTTCTCCTTGATTTGCAGATCTGTTTTCATTTTTAATGTTCACTTTTATTAATCGTGAATGGTTTAGCGATTGTTTTCACTTCTTCCATGGCGCTGATTATGTCAATATATTCTGCAACTTGTTCTTCCTGAACTGCCAGCTTTCCTTTAAAGCTTCCTGAATTTTCAATGAAAATATAGATTCTATTTTACTCTTGTGCAGCAGTGAGGTGTCCTTTTAGATGCTCAATCTCTTCAGTATCTTCCTTAATAATAGATCCTTTTGGCAGCTGCTGGTTAACTTCAGGGTTCATTACGTTCTTTGTTCTGTGAGCGTACTCCAGTGTACTCAATGTTTCCTCAGGATTTATAGATGTGGGAGAAACCGTGGCAATTACTGATGTTTGTTGTTCTCCAAGAGTCTTGATGGATTCTGTTAAGATTCTCTGTGTCTCCTTCCACAGGAGCAGTAATAACTCTTTCACCAGTCAGAACAGACTACTTGGTATTTCCAGCTTCATGAGCTCTTTTGCCAACTGCCCCAAATGGAAGTGTTTTCACTTCCTGCAAGATCAACCAAGTTTATCTTCCCAGTTCTAACAAGCTCTTGTCCATCTACTCTGGTTTCTTTCATATGGATGGTAACTGAAAACACAGAGTAGGATCAACTGGAATATGCATTCATGTAAATAGCTGCAGTAGTTCTTTTTGCTGGGCCTCTTTCCAAGATTTGGTACGCTTCATTTTTGTTGTGTACAAGTATTTCTTCCAAGCGTTTCACATTTACACTTGTCTTGTTTATGGGATCATCAAACATCTGCAGTCTTTCTCCAGCACTGGGAATAGGATTCAGAAGATCAAAAAATTCTTCATGGTAGATTTCCAGAAGAGAGAATTTTACAAAAAAAAATGAGTATCAATCTCTGTAAGTTTTTCTAATATTTGATACAATGTTTTGTACCTGGTAGCAAATCCTCTTCCCAAGCATGTTCTTCATTGGGGCTCCCCTTAAATTGTAAGGGTCTTTCCAATCCCAGCTTGGCCATAAATGATCACTGTACAGTTGTACCCATAATAGCTTCATTCAAAATGTGACAACACTCTTATACATATCAGTTGTCTGTGACTCCTCGGGGGCACACTCTAACTTCTTTTCTTGCTTGATCACAGTCCACAAAAGCACAGGCACTTGCTTTACATCCTGAGGCATTAAAAGGCCTGCACCACATCACCACCTGGATGTTCTTGCCCTTTGCATTCTTCGTGTAGCCACTTCCCTGGAAGTGCAAGGAAGCCATGCTGGGTCTCAGGGCCAATCCGACAGGGACAGAGGCAAAGCACTGACTGTCCCGGAGTGCTTCTGCAGCCCCTCCAGGTCCAGCCAACTGCTGCTGCTCCCATTCTGCTCACCTCAGCCACCGACACTGTGCCTGCTGCAACTCAACGCTCCAGTTCATGCCAAGTTTCTAGTTACTGGTGTGCAGAAGTGTCTGAGTATAGGGAGACTCTGCTCATCACTTACTTTGTTATGTCCATGCTGTGCAGTGCTGCAACGTGTGGATATGTTTAAGCTAACGTGATCAAAAGAGCCCTGGAATAAAAGGTAATGTAGCCACAAGAGTTTTGTGTTGCACATGAGTTAACTGGCCCTGATATGAAGCGGTGGTCCTGTCTTTATGCTTCTGTTTGGAAACAGAAATGGGCCTCTGCCTAATATTGCACTGCATCAACATCAACCTGCTTGAAGCTTGACTTGGAGAAGCTTTGCAGTACTACACAAAAGGCACCGGAGTGCTGTGCACTCTTTGAACTGACTGTCCAGTTCGTACTGTCTGCTCTGCAGACGGGGAACTGGTATTTCTAGATGCCTTTCGTGGACACCTTACAGCAGAACAACTCACTTGTCAGTAGGCTTAACTAAAGGCCCACACTCTGTTTTAGGGAATCGTCATCTGAAAAAGGCTTGAAGTCCTCTGATATGACACATATGTAAAATTTAATATGGAGGTATATTGGAGATGGAGGCAGAGATTTTTGGGATCTACTGTTTTTGTATTAACTGTACAGATCGGAAAACAGGAACAGACTCCTAAGAAAATCCAGTAGCAAGATGCGGACTCTCCTCAAAACTAGAGCTGCTCCATGCAATTCTCAAAATAGTATTTCCTCCTGCATATTAAAGTACTGTCCAGTCTTGCTAAATTATGAGTGTCTCACTAATCATTAGATTTCTTTCTTAATTCTCCTGAGCATTCTTCACAATCATAGGATCAGTTAGAGGCTAGGGGAAGAAAAGCTCCCACCACCTCACTGTTCCATGAGGCGAAGCTGAAAGAAAAGTGCTGTTACTGAGCCTCACTGCAAGGCTGGGTACTGTGTCCCTACAAAGATATCATCTGGAAAAATAACACAACTGCAGCGTGCTTGTGTGCAGCAGTTTTATCTCAAGAGTCCCTCATCGCTCTTGCAATAAGGTTTTTAAAAAGACATGTCAAAATCCTTAATAGGATAACAAAGCACTGATGCTTTCATATCCTAGGATGTAGTGCTCAGGCCCTGACCCAGCAGAAGGCCTGCTCTTCTGGAGACTTTTCCCTTT
>NW_009610712.1:0-5691 GCF_000690535.1 Cariama cristata
CCCCGGGGCAGAGATCCCTGTGGAGTCGGGGGCTAACTCCTCAAGTTACCCTCCTGAGTGACCCCAGTCCTCAGTTGCTGTGGGATGGGGACTGGTGCCACATGGGGGTACTGGGCTGAGCCCATTTAAGCCTCAGTTGGAGGAACTGACTCTCGTCCAGGGCAGACCTTCATGCCTTGGCAGGCTTCACAGTCAACCATCACCCCCAGGGGGGCAGGCTGCTCTGTAACTACAGACGGCCACTACATACGTTACATATGTGATGAGAGAGGGTGGGCAATGGCTCATGGAATCGCCCCCAGTCCTTTCTGCGTGCCCTGGGACACCCCAGCAGCAGCACCACACAGCCCGGTCCCCTCAGACCCCACACGCACCCACAGATCACCCGGCTCCTCTTCCCCTAAGCCCAACAGGAGTGCCAAGGGGTCTTTCCACACCCGCGTCTGATACACGCCTGCTTTTAATAACCCATCTCTGCTTCCGTCAGCTGCATTTGCCATTGGCTAATGATAGGCTTATCTGGAAATGTGATCATGTCCAAGGAAGGTGCCTAGCTCTCAGGCGCTTGTTACTTTCTTCATTGGCAGCCCTCTCCCGTGCCACCACTCTCCATGGTGTGCTCAGCTGGGACTTGGATGTGCTCTGCTCTCGGTGCCGAGAAGCCGGCATTTTTGTAAAATTTACATTGCTCATATATGCCCAGCCAAGAAAGCCAGCTGGGGTGGTGTGCCTGATGGGCCACCCTTAATTACTGACTTGTGTATCTCTCCAGACACTATACCAGAAATTGACAATTTCCAGGGAAAATACAAAGATAATCCACATTGTAAGGCCAAAAAATGGACACCTGTGTGACTTCACTAAACATACCCTCAGGTGAATGGTGGGTTAAGTTTTCACATGCTTCAGTTAAAGATTTTGAGTAGCTCTGTAAACCACTTAAGGGGTCTGTAAACCACAGTAGGGTCTAAATTTATTTTCAGTTAGTACTATTTTTTTTTCCAATAGTTCTCCTCCATTGCAGATTAAGGGAGCCATTGGCTGTTATATCGCATCGCACACAACCCCAGCAGTGACTGAACAGGGGCTACATCCATCTGGCAGAGCATCCCATTGCCCCGGCAGCACTCTCAGCTTCTCATGCCAGCTCCAGTGACCCCATAGCCCTGGGGTGAGTCAGTCTGGTACAGGGATCCAGCAAGAAACTCTGCCAATAATAAATAAAGATTAAAAAAAGGCGTAGTTTTCTGTTGGCCCAGTGAGCTGAACTGATTCACCAGGCAGGCATGTGACCACTATTTAAGGGAATGAGAGGAAAAGAAATGGAGAAACAAAACTGTGCATTTTGTCAGCCGCCCACAGATCGGGCATAATACTTAGCTGCTCTGACTCAAATCAGAATGGTTGCCTTCCTCCACAAAAAAAAAAAAAAAAAAAAAAATTAAAACCATCTATTTTCTGTTAAGGTGTTAACTCTAGTACAGTTGCAATTTAATTCTGTGTTGACTGCATGCTTCAGCGACCTCCTTACCGCTTTTGCCAAAAGCTGCTGTCAGCCTAGCCAAGCTTTGGTTCCTGCTTAGCTGGGACCCATCAGTTACTGGTTTTTATATAATGTCTCAACCATTACTTCCTTTGAATCTCTGGAAGTTCAGTGATGCAGTATTTGCTGAGAAATCAGTACGAAGGGTCTGGTGATCTTCTCAGCCAATTTTTAAAAATACTTTGGCATGCAAGTTTTAAAGATGGGTATTAACCAGTGGTTTGATTCACTCTGGCTACACGTGGAAGCCAAGAATACCTCCATTGAATATGAGGACAACGTTCTATCCATTTCCCAAACAAAGAACAGAAACATTTACTGAGCAATTTCAGCTTTTTTCACTGAATTGTTACTGTCTTTGTCTAGCATTCAACCTAAATCACTGCTTGGATTTGCTTTGTATCTCAAGGAAGTTCAAGGTGGTGATCAGTCATATTGACCATATATATTTTCATTGAATTTCCCCAATTCATTATCCCTGTTTCCAAACTGTTTACCCATTGCTATCAGCTTGCCAAATTTCCACCTATATACAATTCTTTATTGTTGCCTATATCTCCCCTTTTGAGCAGGATGTTTTGTTTCATTTTAAAACTGGAAAAGCTTCCTTTAGTGACATAGAAATTGTGAGCATTTGAGTCATCTAATAACACATTGGTGAAGAACTCCCCCAATTTCCATTCAGATCACTCTGAAGTATTTCCTCAGGCTTGCTTTTGCTCATAACTGCTTTTAGCCTTACAAATTTGGCAGCAGTGTCCCCAGTGGAGTCATACGAAGGCAGGGAGATTGAAATGGGTACCGTTCTGCCTGCATATTGATTGAAAGAGGAAAACAGGCTAAACACATAAGCAGAAGTAGCAGACGTCCATACAGACCCAAAAACATGACTATGATGAGGAGAAGGCAAAGAGGAGACTTTTTTTGACTAAGTATTGACTGATAAAGGGAGTCTACCATATGACTCAAAGGAAAAATATTATGAAGTTATTAGTGCTATTAAACAGAAGCCCTTATTCTGTCATTCCCTATTAGTAATAAGAGTAAAAAGATTTGCTTTGATACATACATTCCTATGTTCTTCATCAAAATTCCTTTAGTCATTTTCAATTAAAGATTAATTTCTCATCTCATTTTTCAACCCATCGCATGTTCTAATGTATTATCTTTATCCCCATTAGAAGGTTTCCCTTAACACCTAATTGCTTTTCTTTTTCAGTCACTGGCAAATTTGAACTCGTTTATTGCTTCACAAACCTCAAACCATGCAGGCTTTTATTAATTCAGGGATTAATTTTGTGGTTGGCACGTTCCCTGCACCCATATCCTTAAGCTGTTTCTCAGCTGCTTACCAGCTCTGTTGGCATCACTCTGTACCAGTGGAAGCGCCTGGCAACCTCCGCTCTCCTGCAGTATCGCTGGCTGCAGCTTCTCTAGGGAAGGGATGGGTCACAGGGCATCACAAGTTATTTCTAGGTATACATCTAGAAATTATGGTGTTCAGTGCTTTTAAAGCATCAGGTGTGCAACCTGATAGAAATAAAAAAAAAAAAAATACAAGAGAAACAATAGTTTTTCTCTGTTCAGTTCACCTTAGTGAGACTGGTTAACAGGAGGAAATGAGCCAGAGGACACAATCCACCACTGTCACCACTTCGGGAAATGTTATAGCTATTCACAGGCAGTGTAATTCCTCGAGAATTTGCTCAGGAGCTGGGTACAGGTCCCACAATAAAACTTATCAGCTCCTTTACAACTTTCTGTGACTAGAACATTTTTCACACATGACATTTCTCCATTGCTGTCTCCCACCACCTTTTCCCCAGTGTCAAGGGCGTACGCTGTTTTCTGTGTCTGGCTTTGCCCCACCAAACCCTGCACTCTGCCAGGCAAGGCACAGACGTGCTGAACAATGCTCATTAGGTGTATGGCATTTAGTGTGTCTCAGGCTGACTAATCACATTTTATGTGCTTTCCCAATCTGACTGTATCCACTGTTATCTCTCATCTCAAACTGTAAATCCTTCAGGGCAGAGACCAGCTTTGTTACCTGTTGTATATTACCTAGCTGATAGGGGCCAAAGATTTTACATGCTTGAGCAGTAAACAGCATAAATATAATTTTGCTTTAAGAACATTTGCAAAGTTTTTCTCCTCTGTACGTGATTTCTAAATCAGCGAGGACAAGAACCTATCTGGAGATCACATTTGTGTACAAAATCTATCTTGTGCCAAAACTAAGATATCCAAGTAGCAGAGAAAATAAATCAAAACCTACTGTTTATTTATTCGGTCTCTTTAATGTGTATATATTAGCGTGTTCCACCCTGCCTTTTCTGGTAGAGCTGTACAAATATGTGCCTTACCTCAGAGGAGGTTATGGGACCTAACTGCACAGTGCACAGATGCCCAGCCAGCCACATCTGGTTCCAGATGCTGCAAGCACACTTCTGCAAACCCTGTGCCTCCAAGCCCTCCCTGGGGACAGCCGTAGGGCCTCCTGCGGGACACCTCTGGACCTGTTTGACTCTCCTGGCAAGGGTGTTATAAGTTTAGGGGATGAAGTCCCCCTGGCCCACTCTCTCTAATCCCTGTACATCCTTAGGTAAATAAAAGAGCCTCAAAAGAAAAGGGGCTGAGAGTGGCTAAGGCTCCATGCCTTCCCCGAGTCACAGAGGGGAAGGAATTGGCTGTGGATGGACATGACATTCCTCCTCCTACCTTTATTTGTTTTCCCTGACCTCAGTTGCTTGCAGGCTCTGCCAGCTGAGATTTTCAAGTTCAGTGGGTTGGCAACAGCAATGGCATACCTGCTGCACTGGGCTTCCAGACGTGGGCATGGGATTTGCACGGGAACATCTGACTCTTGAACTGAGTGCCAGAGCTTATGAATGCACAGACAGGTATATTGGTGACCCATGAAATGGTGGTTAGCAATCTGCAATTACAGTTTCACTCTCCAAGAAGATGATTCACACACAATTGAAATCCACAAGTCTTTAAAAGTCTCCTTTGAAAGGTCCTTAAACTACTTTGGCAAGCCTGAGTTGTTGAACAATTTATTATCACTTCTCTGCCAGAAAAGCTTGTGAAACAGCTTAAAGAGCAAATTGTAAAAAGTGCCCAAGATTGTCACAGATGAAGCCTCTCTTTTCTCTTGTGCCACCCAATTCTTTTTCCCTCCTTACCCCAGACATGCAGTTCTTGGTTTAAAATAGCCTGGCTAGTTATTGCCATTACAACAGCAGCATATCTAATAAGTCACATGCCTTCAGCAGCAGTCAGAGTGAAAGGGGAATTCATTGCCCCATTTACTCAAACAAGATCTTAAATAGTCACTTTTTATAGTAGATGGAATAAATTATACTGTGCTTTCCCGTTCCTCTCGCTAGCCCCATGACTGCCATGGGAAGGAGTAGAGGAGGTCATGCCTGTCACCAGGTTACTTCTCAGGCCCTTTGCAGACTATTCACTCCCCAGAAGCTACCATCCCCTCTCCTCTCCTGGCTCCCAGCTGGAGAGCCATAACTGAATCACTGTGCAGCTACTTGGCACATCCTTTTTGTTGGTACTTGTCCCCTTCCCCCGGCTCCCCTTTTTATTTTAAATAATGCAGAAATCTTTCACTCAATAGGACTGTCAGACTGTGCCTAGCCCATACCACACCTAAAGAAAAGCGGGATCTGAATGCCTTTACCTGCTTTCACATCTCCACCGTACTATTTCTTAACGCTGCCATGCAGCACACACCAAAAAGCTCACTGATGGATCGTCTCCACCGAGGACACCAGTCTCCTGATGGCTTGCACAGGGCTTGTCACATCAGGCTGGGCTGAAATCCTTGGGCACCACATCAGCACTGGTGATCGTGACAGCAGAGCAAAGGCTGCCACACTATGAAGGAGGGCTGAGTTTGGTAGCAGTTCTCCCAAGCAGAGGGAAAAATTGCCAAGGGGACCCAGCAGGTACCTGCAAAGCTACTGACTTCACTGGGAAGTATTCCAGTAAATGGGGGGAGCTCCATCCACACCAACGGACAGCAAAAGCAATTCTAAGTAACCTGTTTACAGATAAACTACCCCAGGACAGCTAAGAAAAATAAAGTAGCTATCTAAACAAAGCTAAATATATATATATATATATATATA
>NW_009610713.1:0-27569 GCF_000690535.1 Cariama cristata
CGGAAGGCCCAGCCTGGAGGTGGCTCTTCAGCAGTTTGCTGTCTTACCTAGAATTACATCGCTCTGCCCTTTCTTTCAGGAAAGATAAGATCAGAAACATAAAAGGGAGCTCTGTCTGAGATCGCCTCCCGCTATTTTTGTTGTTGTTGTTGTTGTTGTTGTTGTTGTTGTTCCCTGGCCCAGCTTGTCCAATATCTCGAAGACAAAAGCTGCACTTACTGAAACTGAAGAACTGAATTTTGTTTATCTCAAGCTCTGCGTGTCTGTTTTTCTATAATTCACGATTTTGCTGCATCCTCAGTTTTGCACAAGGGGAGATTTTTTGTAACACACAGTTCTCAGTCTTATGCCTGAAATTCCTTGTACCATCTTTTGCCTCTCCTGGTCCACAAGATGTGTTACCTCCTGGAGCGAAAAGAAATGCTACAGAGCTGGTTTCCCCAGCTTACCTGTGGGAATATGAAGAACGGGTATCTCAAACCATCTTTGAATTGCTATCATATTCTGAGCAAAAAGATAAACTTCTTAGTGTATATGCCAATGTGACAATGACTAGAGATACTAGTGTATTATTTCAGATAAAACATAGCCTTTGAGGCTTGAGAAATGCCCAGGTATTCTATATTGATCAAGGTATTCCAGCAACTCTTCACAAAGAGGGACTAGCCTCATCAAGGGATAGAAACAAATGTGGAGACCTGTCAAACCACACAAAGGCCGTGGCAAGAGTGCTCTTCTCTAGAGCAGCAGAAGCTCCCTACGTATCCTCCTTTTGCCTGCAGAGAACAGAGGAAGCTTAATTTGTTTTGTGAAAGATAAAATATGGGCTGAAAATAACATGGGGTTACCAAAAAATGTGAATGCATTTTACCTCAAGGGAAAGGGAACAACGGGTGTAGCTGCACTGGCTCCACTCCTGGCACTGTTTCTCCAATCCTGCCGCTCTCTTGCTAAGGAATGGCTAGATCGTTCTGCATCATGAGGTTTTTTTACGCCAACTCTTTGGTTAGAGGAGACAGAAGCTGTACTATCATGAGTAGAATATAAGTTGTCCTCGGATTTCTCCCCTGTTTTGGCCCATTTCTGCCCTCCTTTCTCTCATAGTTCAATGGCTGTTATTGAGCAGGAGTGGCTGGTATGACCATAAGCTGAGACACCATCAACTGGATGAAAATTTTTCTGTCTTGGAGTTTTTAATCATTCCATTTCACTCTGTTCACTCACATCTGAAATGAGCATTGGAAATACCATTTTCTGTTTGAAAAATCACTGGATAGCATTCATAAAAGAGCATGAATTGTATAAAGTGTGAACTTTGCAAGACTCTTGATCAGTAGCATATTTTCCTCTCTATTTTAGGCCAGAGCTATCAGAATCAATTAAGAATTAACCAACCATGAAATATGTTTCCTTTGTAGTTATGGCTGATGTGATTCGCTGCATACACTATCATCTTTTGGCATTTGCTACTGCCAGTGAGTAAGTAAAGTTGGAAGAAAGCATGTTTATCCTTCCAGTCCCCAGAGATACTTACTTTTTCTCTGGTATATCTTGTGATTCATTACAGCCAAGTTCAAGTCCTGCTGGTGGTGGCAAGAAGACTTTCAGATGTAAGTGAGAATGTACTTAATCTCTGCTTCACATCCATCAATAACTGCAAAACGAAGGAGGCTGTTTATGTAGCAATCAGTTACTCAACATCCTGCCAGAGTTTTTGACCTGTCTTGGGCTGGTAAAATAATTAATGGGCAAATGCAACTATAAACAGAACTTGGGTTTAGATGAAAGTTATGCTTACTGCAATTGTCATGGAAAGCTGCAGTAAGCACAACCTTTTAAAAATTCTCTAACATTTTTCATTTGCTTTTCACGCTCATGGAAACTGCTGTCTTAATCCTGGAAATGAAATCCTCTGTCCATAGTAGAGGCACAGTGAGGGTAAAAACAAAAAAATAACACTCCATAGTCTACTGCTCTGACTCAAGTAAGATGTAGGGGCAGGAAAATTAAATTGCCATGCCTACATAGGTTTTGAACCGTCTGCTGCAACTGCAACAAAATTCTTGATTAATGTCACAGAAGAAGGCCAATCACTGGGGGCTAGAATAATACCAGTGTATTTATTTTCTATAACCATAAGCAGCAGAGTCAGCTTTAAGCCTTGTCCAGTAAAACCTGAAAGCATGTTTCACTTCCAATATGTAAAAATTTCTGTTATATTCAATGGAGTCACCTGAATCCTCAGACATTTTGCATCCGTTACTACCTACCTGGCCTGGATTTGAATCATCATGTTAGATTTGGAAGGCTTTATAGATTTATTTGTGTTTTACAATTACGTTTTACTAGTTTAAAGGTAGTTTCCTGTAGGCTGCATTTCAATATAATACAAACTCAAAGAATAAATTTGTGTACTTGTATTAATGCTTATTTTAAAGTGTAGTCTACAGATGGTCATTCAGCTTTATAGAAATATAGTAAATACTACCATGTAGGGAAGAAATCAATTTGAAATTGGTGGTATAACAGCTTTGTTGCTGGGACAACTATAGCAAAGGCGATAGAATCCTCCACCTAAAGAGTCTGGTATGTGGGATGAAAACGTGGAGGTTGGGGTCAGCCCACGTTACTGTGGGCTAAAGGCAGACAGTACTGGTTTGAGTGCAGCCCTGGGTTTGTGGATCAGGACTAGAGCAAAAAAAAAACCTGCTTGGCATTTCACGAAGGAAATGCTTCTGTACTCGGCACTGGCAAGAAGTGGTTTGTGGGCAACAACACTATCTCCTGCAATTCAGCATACAGGTCTTCATACATTATTTGTTGAAAACAACAAGCAAACCAAATAGGATTACATCCAAGTCAACTGACTTTTTTATCAGTATTCTTCTAATGGAAATATCCAGTAAGATCCATGGCAAAATAGACTTTTTATATTAGAAAAAAGGGAAACAATACTGGTTTTTACCATAAAGTACAATACATTAATGCATTTTTGAAAATAATATATTTACACCAGTAATACACTAAAGAATCCTGTGACTTGTTAGTTGGCAATTATGGATTAACAATACCAGCACATCATAACAATATACATTTTAGGGATATCTACTTTGTACTGTGAAAATTCTTTTCTTCCACCATTTTCACAGTGCTGCTCTACTGTTTTAAACCCTTCATGAGGTAACAGAATTATAATTTATTTCCTTCTGTCAGGGATTTTCATGCTGCTTGTCAAATGATAAAGATTAATTCTTTGGGAACATGCTAGTGGAGGATACTAGCACAGCCTTTTGAAATACAGATGCCAAAACCCCATAAATTCTTCTTTGTTTATTTAAGGACTTTGGACATTAATGTCAACGGGAGTGGCAGAACCTCCTAGCAGCAGTCTGCTACAGGAGCTGTATGACCTAACGCAGAGCAGCTTCTCACCTTTTTAATACCCCAATGCACAAAAATCCTAGGAAGACCCACAGTACAAGGACGTTGCTGAAGAAACAAGAATCCTTTCGAAAAAGATTCTTAGCCGTCGTCTTTCCAACTCAAAACCACATTAAGAGCATGTGCCCTTAGCAGGCACTGTAGCTTTGCAACGCTACGGCTTCTTTCCAGATGAGTTTTCTTTGGTGCCAAGATCCCAGAGAAGAGATGCTCCAGCCCCACACTACTGCATGGATCTGTAACAGGCTCACAATATGGCTGAGCTGAACTGACTGTTACCAGTGCAGCAAGGCAGGGCACTAGTGGGTTTTTCCTTCTTCTTGCCTCAACTTCCAGCCCTTCACCTCCCTCTGCCTATGCTCTGGCTTGGTGTTTATCTGGCTTTGGTAAGCCAAGTGAACTTGCTGCACTGTTTTCTTTGTTTTGGCTGTCTAGTTTTCAGTTATTTTTGTGTGATGAACTGGCTTCCCGTGGGTTACAGAGGCAAGGGAGGCAGCGGAAAGTGAGCAGTGACAGTGAACCAAGTGAGTTAAAGAGTAAAAAGGAGAAATGAAAAACACGAGAGAACAAACCCAGAAGAGTTGGGCTGGGGGCTGGTGAGGGAGGGTAATTTCACTCACTCAGGAGACGTGACTGTAGCATCAAAAATCCTGTTTGCCTGTTTATTGCCACTACCAATAGCAGCCAAACAGCCCAAGGTGCAAATGCACACATGCAATTTGTAGGTGTCAGGATAGTGTTTACACCTAGGATAACCAGTATCATAGGTTCAGAAACAGTATGTCTGTTTATATTTGTTTCATAACTTTTGAACTTTTTCAGGGAACACGCAAGTTTCTCGTGGCAAATGCACTTGGACACACAAACTTCTCCCCCAGTTAATCTAGCAGGAGCTGCACGTGACAAGGTAAAGGATGCAGGGAGCAGCTTTCACTTTATTGTTTAACTCGGCTAACTGTTACTAGGTTTGACCTTTTAACATTTCTTTCAAGAATTACTCAAAGTAATCTTTGATTTTGCCTTGTTATAAAACATTGTTGCATTGTTATAAAAGCAAATTTATGCAGGAAAGAATACCAGCAGACATCTGGAAATGGGAATGGTTTTGATCCTATTCTGCAGATAGACAAACTGACATGACATATGATATGTGTTATATGATACATGATATATGACACATCATACATGATACATTATATCTGGCCAGATATATGATACTGGCCTGAAATGCATAGTAGAGAAATAAACCAGATAAAATTCTAGAACGACTCAGGATATATGTCCAGTTACTTACATGAAGATTCCCCCAACTGAGGAAACCAGTAAGATTTTGGCAAAGTGGTAACTGTTAAATGAGAGCATTTCAACAAGATTAGAATAGTTAATCCAGCTGCTCTGAAAATGCTGCATTTTTTCATAACAAAGCATGTTAGGACAACCAGCTGGAGACTACAGTGTGGGGAGGTCAGCTGTAAGATACTTGAGATGGTATATGTCATACCACATACAGCAGTTCAGTATAGCAGTTAAAGGAAAGGGGTCAGTTAGTACAACAGGGATCGTAGGGGGAAAATGGAGAGAAGTGCTTCTCAATATAGCCAGTAGAGAAACAGACTTTTCCACAAGATGATTGAAAGCTCCTAAACTCCTGAAGTGGTATAAATACTGCTTAGAGATTTACGTTATTCTGCAAATCCATATATGTAGATATTTCTACCTACACTCTTTTGCCAGTTAGATAGTTCAGTAAAAAGTGATTGTTTCATCTTGCCTTTTCCTGCTTCTCAGCAGGACACTGCTGTAATGGATGACTATACTGGGAACTGAGAACCTGTAAAAGAAGCCCCCACCTCCCTCATACTTTAGCTACGCTTGAATATATCAGATCAGGTCTGCTCCTAAGTTAAATGTCCAGCTATGTAGAGAAACTTAGAAGAAAAGCTGATTTATCAATTTTTAAAGAACTATTTTTCATTAAAATCTAGCAGAAAAATGTGTTCCTTCCACTTAAAAATGGGAATTGGATATTTTGCAAGTGGCTTTGCTACAGAGTCTGGTCTCAGCCTTGAGTGATAGTGAGTATTGGAATTCTCTTTGAGAAGAAATGTTAGGAAGCTGTTCCAGTTCCTAGAGAGTCATATAAGTATTCTCCAAATTGTAGCACCTGTGATACTCTGACTACCTTTACAATATCTCATCCAGAATCTTGGACAGGAAATATTTCCGTAACTTATATTAAAAAAAAAAAAATTAAAAAAAAAAGAATGCATTTTTATCTTCTCAGACCCTTTCAATTGAAACATTCAGTCACAGGCTCAGCAACATCTTAGGAGAAGAAAATAAGACTACTGAGTTCAAAGCAGACCACAACTGTGTGTACTCTGAAGCAGTATTGTTCAATGAAAAATAAAATCATGATAGCAAGGCAGCTTCCAACATTTTCACAAAGAAATTTCTTAACTTATGGGACTGTGTTAATGGTCTGCCTAGAGCATTTTTCCCAAGATGAAGAAAAAGAAATGGACATGGTATATTTGGGCTTAGGGAAAAAAAGAACAAAGAAAGAAAAAGTGGATAACAGAGGAAATGTATCCCATGGTCTTTGTATAAGAATTAGCTAAAGCTGTGTTTAAAATACTGAAGAATTAGTTTATCTTGAGGCTCCCCATTGATCTGTGATGATCGTAATTCAGTGAAGCAAATGTGGCCTTTTCAGTTATGAGATTTATGCATGAGTTTGTGATGGCAGTAAATTATTTTTTATTACACTCCAAATTTTGCAGAAGCTCCAATGCTATATGTAGGGAAAAAAACAAAAAAAATGGCATTTGTTTCCCAAAAATAAGTAATAAAAACTTCACTGAAATGCTGCTTCATATCCCAAATTCACCATATGAAAGCATATTTTTGAGATAAATAATTTGTTTCTCTCTGCGCTTTAAAAGGAAAGCTTAAGATTGTGGCTTTTTTTTTAAAATAAGGGGCTAAAGCAAAACACAATTCTTTAAATGTCTATGAACAACTGAAACTGATGTGATTCCTACCATCTATTGACAATCAGCCAGCACAGTAAGTGGCCAGAATCAGTTCTGGCTGACTTGTGCCTCTTGAAATCCTTCTGAATTTCAAGTGATTGCCTCTGCCCCTTATCTACTGTAGTACTAAGGAGATAAACTGACCCTGCAAAAATTGTCAGTGAAGTCTCGCTTACTAACCTTCTGTGAAAAGAAGGTTCAGATTACATGATAATCTTTAAGCTACTGACAAGCAATTTAGTTTTTGAGAAACAGCTGATTAAGCAAGGGTCATAGAAACCTCAGTGTTCAGACTGAAAGGGTGTTATGATTGAATTCACATGTGCTTTTCCAAAATTTGTCCAGTTTTATACTTGAATTCACTTTGTTTCACTTTCACCTAGTCAGAATTTTTCGAGTTGCATTACTGCTTCTTAGGTTTGAGGAAAAAATTGAATTTGAGGTGGGTTCTGAAGAAATTTTGAACTGCTTCTGGCACTCCCAGGCTGAAAGTTCTGAGGGTCTGGAAATGTCTTTTCTCTAACTCCTGAAAGTTTCTCACCCTGTGTAGTATTAGATTTGTGTTCGTGATCTCTGTCAATTATTTTCATGGGTTATGCATGAGAAGACAGTGTTTGATGTAATCTGTTCCCAGAGTGGAATGTCCAGGGTATTGTTCCAACATACTTTTGCTCACTGGTCACAGTCAGGGTGCATGAATTATCATGCTTGAAAGGTCCTCATCTGAGTGGAAAGGGTGCAATCTCTAGAAAAAAAAAGGTGTATCATTAACTGCAGATAGCTGCAGATGTGGTTGTACATAACTGTCCACGCTGAGGTTAACAGTTAACTAACGTAAAGATTATAGTCCACACATAAAGCATATGTCTTCACTGTATTTTTGCCGCATACCACAACATGAACCACTGAACTGAGCAAGTTGTTACTTGCCAGTTTACATCTCTAATGCTGATCTATGTCTGTACAAGTCTAAAGAGAACCATTCACATCCTACTGGCTCAATAGCTATTCCGTGGTGTTGGTGCCCACACAGGGCAGACCCCACTGTGCCAGCCATCTGCCTCATGCACATTATACATCACTAGGTTACGCAGGAGCAATGCTCCAGAGTCTCAGCCTTTCTAGTCCTTACCTCTGCCTCAGAGATGCTACTGTTCACTGCTGCTGTTTTGCAAGCCAGGCTATGGTGACTGGCCCGATGCTGTTGGACCATGCCAAAGGGGACCCCGACACAGCCAGATCTGATCATCATGCAGAAACTGCTGCTAGTACAGCTGGAAAAATCTGCTGAGGAAATACTCCTTAAAGAGTAGAATGTTGGGTCCTGGTCTGGGCTTTGGTTGGAATACACTGGGGTGTCCTTGGAGTCAGAAAAGATTTTGCCTCTATAAAGCTAGTAATGGAACTGTATCGTTGTAGCCCAAGCTGACAATCGGAGGAGCAGAACTTGCAGATACGAAGGTTCACATCTGAAAGCCTCTGCTTCTAGTTACTGCCTGCCCTTCAGGACCAATATGCTCCCTTATCATTTATCTCTGTGGAAAAGAAAGTGAACATCAGTTTGTAGACCTTCACTACTGCCCACTCATGCTTGTTGCTGGCCAGCCAGTTTCCACAATAGTACGGTCATTGGCAGTGTGATCATCGTGGACAGCTCCTACTATCATTTGGTCAGCACTGGCAGCATCCCCAAGAACATGGTGACTTTCAGTCATTGTCATAATTCACAGTGGGAAAATCAGCAGCCTTTACATTCTCACCCATGTTGTTGCCACCTAACTGATGCACTTATAGGCTTGTGATGGCAAGTGTTATGAAGTTTTGAATTTTTCAGAGACAAAGCAACTGGCACCTGCTTTTCTCTGGGGTACACCAGCATCCAAAGAGCTAGCCACTACTTGCAGCATAGGTCTCCCTGCTACAGCAGGTGTGTTCAAACAGACCGCAAGCTGATGGCCAGCTTCCTCTAGAGCCAAAAGGAAGCATTTATTCCAGCACTTTTATTTGTGCTAGAGGACTCTGAAGGATAAACCAGGTGCTGGTAGTCCAATGCCAGCAAAATTATACCTGCCTGCTGCGCTTTATCTGTTGCTGCCTATCAGCCTCAGACATCCCTTCCCAAGGGGCTGCCCACAGCTGAATCTTAGGGCAGGAGCAGGCCTAAGCAAAGTAAATGTCCTTATACCCTCCATAGTATAAGATGGTACTGCAGAAGTCAGGCACAAAATAAAACTTTATGATGTTTGGTACTTGCATAGCAATACCTTGGCCAACATGGCCAGTAAGCAGTCAGGAATGTAATACAATATTAAATATTAGTGTAGTCAGCAGAATTAAAGAAAGGTGGAACCAAAGTGGCCAAGTAAAATAAACAAAGGCCTATGTGTCCAATGAACAGAAAAAGGAAAACAAACTTTCTTCTCAAAAGGATTTAACTAAGTGTTACGTCCTACGTGGCTTCCAAACAGCTGTTCTTCACTCAGTTTGGGCTGTGGAGTGCATGTGCTGGCATTGCCTCCTCCCCAGCTGGTGTGGGGTTAGGAGCCTGGAGCAAAGCTGTCTCTAGGCTCTTGAGGGCCTGAAGGTCTGGTGGCTGTCCCAAGAGGAAGGCTAACATGAGACCAGATGAGGAAACTGAACCTGATGTGCCTTAACCTGCAGGGTCATGAAAGTCTCCTCCACAATGGCCTTGATCTCTTACCTTGTCTCTTTCTCCTTCGCTTCTTTGTGAATCTTCACCATGAGTCGCCACACTTCAGTTTTCATCCCATCAGTGTATGCACTGGTAGAGATTTTAGAAGCAGACCATTTCCGTAGGGAAAATGGTCTGCTTCCATAGGGCCTGCTTGTTCTTTCACTAGAGGTCCTTCCTCCTGTAAATCTATATAGGGTGCCGTCTGGATGATGCCATCCCTGCCATGCCAAACAGCAACTGAACAGCAGTCCTGCAGCCACTAGAAGCTACACAAAGTGCTCAGCCTTTTTTCTGCTGAACTGTCAATGATACAAGGACTCTGACAAAGTTTGAGTGACTCAGGTTTGGATTGAGGAGTTTACCAGTGTGACTGAAGTGCAGGCAGCTGTTTTCCTTGCGTGTAGGACTATGGGGAAAGATATTCTCAACTTAAGCCTCCGGTGTGATCAGGAAATGTTAGTGAAAACAGAACTGAGAAGGAGAGGTGTTGCAAATGCTGCTTCACTGTGGTTTTACTCATAAGCAGAACACATGGCATTCCTTCTAGTTGTAACTGGTGTGGGGGTTTTTTATGCAAAGCTGTTTTCCATAATCTCAAGGTGCAGTGTCACTTTGGCTGAGGGAAGCACATGGCTGGGGTAGAGGGGACACATGCATGCCTATATGGACCATTTTTTATTAGGAAATTACCAGTGTGACTATAAACTTCATCCCTAGTTGCCTCAAAGCCAAGCTGACAGTGCTGTATAAAGCACAGGAAACTGCCACGAAAGACTCCTGTTCTCCTATGTCAATATGATGTATATAGAAGAGCTAGTCCTGGAAGTTGCTTGAGGTGTTCACGCCCTGGCCAGCAAAGGGTGCCTGTCTCTTCCCATTTCTGTCCTTCCTGATGTTGCAGGGACAGTGGCTGGGGAGGGAGTTAATGATTCGGCTGCTGTGATAGCCTCTCAAGGTTAAAGACACCCCAAATGGACCAGAGTTGTCAGCCTGGACCCTCATGTAAAGATCAGGTGATAAACCCTCTGATGTAGTGGCTTCCTTATTGCAGATATGGTATCACAGCTTCTTGTGCAGTGAACGTGTTTGACAAGCTGCCCCAAGATACCTGCTATGGTTCCTGACCTGCTTTTGTCTTCTTCAGTGTGAATCAGAACCCCTTGGTGAGTCTGACATACCCCAGAAGTAGCAAGCTATTTGGCTGTCTCATGTCAACAACATCTTCAGCTCTTTCCTAACACAACTGAGTAACTATGTGAGTTTTTGTCTAGTCCTCAGGTCACTCTTCTGTGCCCCATAGGCATCTTCTTTCTTGCTGAGAATGAAGAGCACAGTAAAGATAAGGGCCAGCTCCTGAACTGGCTGCTCTCTGGCATGCAGAACTTAAGTTTTTTAGCATATTGTTTGGTGATTCTCATGAGGAATGAGGGCATCTCAGGGGTTTCCTGAGAACAGAATGCTCTGGGAAAATGTTGGGATTGTTTCAGAGAGGAAGAGAATAGCACTTGGCCATACATCTTTCTCCACGGTCAAGGAGTGCTCCACTACAGAAATTTCCTCCCAGCGGTCCCACAGTAACTCTGAGCTGGATCAAGCTCCACCACCTCTGACTACATCTGATGGGCAGGGGAAGAGGGAGGAAGAAAGAGCAAAACAAATAGCCAAATTGACAAGGTAGAAGTACTTTCGTGGACTGGTGTTCAGGGAACACATTCCCTGCCTTGTTGTTTCAGATATGTTGAACTTCAGAAATGTCTGTTGGTGTGTTCATTACATATTGTTACACGGAAAATAAATTTCAGTGAACAGTTCTCTAAATTTCCAGGTGTACAAGTATAGCTGTTGTATTACAATCTCTACGATCTTAGAAAATATTTATATTTAATTGAATTATTTGAAGTCTTAATCTTACTGTTGTATTTTGCAAGAGGGAAATTTCAGCAGGTGTTTGCAGAATTATGCAAGAAAATACTGCAATTCAAGATAACTTTGTCTCTTAGATGTTTTGGCATTTGATGTTCTCTTTGCTTGGCAAAGTGTCTAATTTTTGTTGGACAAGACCTTTATTGGTATATTTCCCAAAGCAATTTATTTCATATTGCAGTGGCTTTTTAAATTTTCACCCTTAATTCTGTATTTGTGGAAAAGTATAGTTATTTTGTTTGGTTGGTTTTTGTTTCTCTTCTCAGTGTAATGCAGAAATGGATAACAGAGAGGTGAACTAGATGAGAGAAACACAGAGACAATAAGAAATATTCCTGATACATGGAATTTATAAGAGCCACAAATGTCAGAAAATATACTTTTCAGAAAAAAGCTCCAGATACCCTGTGGTTAAACATCTATTTGAAGTGAAATCTGAAAGATGCCAAAGGTCTCTCTTCAGAAGTGAACTTCTTTAGCCTGACAGTACAAAACACAACTTTTGGTAACCGATAGGAAAGGTAAGTGGAAGATACGAAAAGCAGATGCCTAAATGAAACTACATAGAGTCTTCATTTCTATTGTCTGAATCTCTTTCCATATTTGATATTGGCAAATATATTACAACAGTATGTCTCACACTTAAAAATCAGTCAAACAAAGCCCTTGAAAGCTTATTTAAATAGAAATATGTAATGTGGATTTAGTAGAGTAGAAATCCAAGGTCTGTGTAATTTAGAACCTTGTGTAATTTTCCAGTTGTTAAATCACATATGGTTCTCCCTCGCAACAGTGACCTTGGTTAGATTTTGATATGGCAATAACTGTAGGCCTAAAACATAATAAACTCTATGCCCCACCACTTCTATAAAATAAAATACTCACAATCTACACTGACTTCCATCATAAACTCATTTTCCCAGCATTCAATACATTAATAATTCATTAATCGATTCTATTTGCCGTATGATCCAATACATATCTATTAACACGAGAAAATAAATTACAAAGTAAATTACAGAGTAGAAGGTTGGATTTTTTTCAGACCTTTGAGAAGTCCACTTGTGGGTGCCAAATTCTTCTCTCTTTTATGCTCTTTGTTGATACATATCGAAGGGATTAGGAATTCTTTCATCTGGACAGCTTAATGGCTACTCAGAAGTTGTGCAGTCAGATTCTTCTTTTCCTAAAGGGCTTTTGTATTATTAACTAGAAACAAATTACAGGATTAACTGATTTCTGACCCAGTAATCTCTGCACTTAAACAGTGTGATAGCTCCCTCTTCACCAAATGAATAGAGGAGTCAAGGTGCAAAAACTAGTAAGATGCATTGCTATTATGGCAGCAAAGGCACAAGCACTAGAGGCCTTCAGAAAAAAGTATGCTGAAGTAGCATTGTCTAGCATTAAAATGTTCACATAGATATACGCAAAACATACTGCCCGAGACCAAGCCCTGCTTCAAAAATTACTGTAGAAAGTCAATCTGCCAAACCTTGTTGTTCCACAGGTTTGTGCGAAAGCAAGCAAGGAGACATACAGCTTTTCTGCTCCAGAGGGTAACAAGGTTATGGCAGAGAGTGCTTCTCATAATTTCATCCATAGTTCTCTTCTTACAAGCATACTAAGGTTTTACATCACCTTGGTAACTGTAGATCTTGGAGCAGGTATTTTAAATACTATAAAGATAATGGAAGTATGCCCTTCCCCTGCGAAACTCCCACCAAGTTGAACAGGTCCAGGATTCCATCCGAGAAACTGATTTCACAACAATGAATTAAATCCAGATTTCTACTTACAGTTTTTTCAACAGATTTCAATGCTAGCTATTTGTTGAAGACTGGTATACATTATGATTTTTTTTCCCCTGAGAATTTATAGCTGTTATATCACTCAAAGAAGGGAAAATGCAGTAGTGGGAGATAACCAGTTAGTATAACAAAAGAATAAAAAAACTGTATTTTGTTTCCCCATTTTGTAAAATGCATTATCTAGTACTCTGAATGCTATAAGTTTTGTTTTTTTCTAAAATTTGTATTTAACAAGGCAGTTTAAGGCACAGGAGTTTTCACGTGCTTGTTCTTACAGGTGGTATGTGAAGTAGCTGCTTTTTCTCAGTGTGACTTTTCTGATCTGTACAACTTGAGATATTCCTTGTTTTTAAAAAGAGAAAACTAGTAAAACCCAGCTATTTTTCAGACATTTTCTGTCATCCTTTCTTCTCTTGAATATAACTTCTGGCTTGGAACTAAATAGCAGCAAATCTGAGACATCTTTTTAAAAACATCTTGCTAAAATTAGCCTTATTTGGATGGTGTGAATGAGAACAGGATGAAAACTCCTGTTCAGCAGAAGGAGTCCTAACAAGTGCATCAGAGTATTGTTGGGTGGGAGTACACCACAGTCTCTTCCAAGCTGTATTTGAAAAAAAAAGACTTATGTTAAGTAGTTCTAAGAACAGAAAATATGTTTCTGTTATTGTTGCTGGATAAAACGTTGTATAAGGCAGCTGCAAGTCTTCATTTCTCTCAACAATCCCACACCCTCCTTCACCCTAAACAAAATTGATGGAAGATATTATTTCTCGATTAAGAATCTAATTCTGCAATACACTGAACTCACCCAGACTCAGGGGGCTTTAAATGAGAGTATTAAAGCGCATCAGCACTTTCCAGGGGGTGTGCAGCACCTTACAACATTGAAACCTGAATAAAAGGCACTTTATCTACTCTTTGAGTAAGTTTGCAATTAGTACATCTATTCAATGGATGACAATTTCCAGTTGGCAGCTTCAGTATTATGATACGTACAATCTTTGACACCTTTTTACTAGCAGGTTTTACCTAATACCACTTACAGCAAGTGCTCAGTGATGGAACCTCATTCTTTAGTCTTTGTATGTTATGAGTCAGAACAACAGTGAACTTCTCTTTGTATCCTTATGACGTGGGAGTGGAAGGGTGAACAGTCAAAACTCTTTTACTTCTGTTGTCACTCCAATGCTCTTTCCTTTCCAAAAAGGAAAGAAAAAACTTCTAACTTGCAGCAAATCGTTCCGTGCCACACTTCACACAACCCCACTTTAGGCCTAGGATTTAAGCGGCCGAGTTGGAAAGCTCCACAAGTACTCAATGCAGGCTAGAGGGATCCATTCAGTGCATCTAAATTTCACTGCTGCTCTGACTGATGCTCTGGAACAGCGGAGAGAGGAAGATTAGCTAAGTTAGAAGCCTGTAGTTCTACAGTGTGAATGTCCTGCGTACTGGCCCCTGTAGCTTAAAAGAGGAATAACATCCATCCACCTCTCCTGACATTGCTAAATCATGCTTCTATGAAAGTATTCTGACAACAAGCTAGGCAAGACGGCGTCAAATTCAGCGGGAAGCTGTTCTTGCAAGCTGGAGTGACAGTGACAGTCTGAGCCACTTTTGGATGACCTTCACCACTTTCAGACTTCTCTGAGAGGAGCTGGCTCCCACATTGTGCTGCCAGATCCACCCCCACCCCCGTACATGAGCATCAGTCCCTGCGGACAGGAGACTGACACAGCTTGTAGAGGCTAACTATTAATGTGCAGTAACACTTCTGGCTTCTATAGCGGGCATGGGAAAGTCCACACTGAATAGACTGATGTGTTGGAAGTGTGCCTAGCAATACAGAAAGTCTTAAATTTTTGTTAGTTTTTTTATTCTATTCTATTTTTTAGCATTCTTGATTTTTTGGCAAATTTCTGTGTACTCTGATGGCAGATTTTTTCCCACAAAACTACAGAGTTATGAGAAGTGTAATGGGCAGGAACTGTACTTGTTCTGGTTTTCAAAGGCAGTCAGTTTTCCTCACTATCATCTCAAGGCAGTGAATGCGGTAATGGAATTTGGAGGGGTGTGTGGGTGTGTGGGGTGGTGTGTTTGTGAGAGAGAGATGAAAGGGTAGAGCTCTGAAAGATCATTTGATTCCCAGAAGTTTTGGCTACTGCGTAGAGGAAGCGAGAGCCTCACCTGAACAACAAGCTGCAATGTGGGCACAACTTCTACTACAGACCAGAGAATCTGCATGCAAGAGATGCTAAAAGAAAAAGCCACACTCCGCATTCACAGAGCAGGAACTCCTTACAGAAATGCAATGATAGTTCATCAGCTACTGTGAATTTCAAGGCTTACTGCAAATTTACACCCATAGAGTTGGCTGCTGTCCAGGTGCCACAAGAGAAGAAAGCGCTAGCTAGTGATGTGAGTAAACAGCTGGAACTTGGCAAGGAAATTTTGCCAAATTCTTGGATGCAAATATTTTTGGTGATGACATAATGCCTCCTTTTCACTGGCAGAGAATGGTCAAATTAAAATGCATTTCAGTGTTAGAAGTTAAAGATAGTTTGGTATGGGACAGGTTGTTGTCTACCGCTAAGAGCAAGTGTTTGGGATGTACCTGTTCAGTACATTCCTGAACCTGGGAGAGTTCAAAATCTAGCTTCATGCTATTTAGCAAGAATTTACTAGAAGAAAAAGCCACAAAAACGTCTCCTCTACCATTGAACCTCCTGAAATCCTCTCACTGTGGAATGACAGCAGTAATACAGAAGCATCACAGTGGATGGCCAAGGTTATAAATGTAATATAATCTGAAGCAGAATTATTCTTTGTGCTCTGAGACAACCATGAAGAAATCTCAGTTTATGGCTTTTAAATACATGGCTATCAATGTTACTCTCCTGCAAAATAGCACATTTGTGGCAATTTCTATGAATGTTAATAAACTTTTATAGCATCTTAGCTTATTTCTTAAATACAACTGATTGTCATACGACCCTGAGGGCATTTCGCTGGGTACCCATGTTTCTGCATCTGAATCCCATTGACATTCACATATTCCACTGGCTCAGTCAGATGCTGTCTTACTTTGATTTTTTTTTTTCCCCTCATTTTTCCCTCCTCTTCCTATCCTCTCACACATTTCCTGGGTGTGGGCTCTTTTTCTTATAATCCATTTCTGAGTCCTTGTAGGACCTCCACTAGTCCTTGTAGGACAAATGACTTTTCAGGTTCTCCAGTACCTGAGGTACACTTCTTCCCAGAGCTACAATCCTGGAGGATTCAGGATTTACAGCTCAACTATTTAGTGGTACTTAACAGTTAAAGTAGATAAACACAACCTTAAGGATCCCGAAACTAACCAGTCCTTACTTCAGGTAGCATCAGGGATGTGCAGATCTAGATCACATCACTGTATTTCCTGCCTCTCCTTCCTCACTATGGCTGAGCACTCTTTTGACTCCAATAACATTCCTCAGAGCAATCCAAGATCTCTCTTCCTGAACATAGCTACTTTTCCAAACCGAACGATATATTTTTTCTTTCTCTCTCTACTGCAGCTAGTTTCCCTTCCACTTGAGTGGTGTCAGAGTTAAAAATGGCTCCGCTATAAAATCCTGTTTCTTTTTCACTTGCCTTTCTGTAATGTTTTCCTACTGAATTTCTGAAGTTCTGTCATATTGAAGGTTCAGTATTACCAGCTTGAACAGTTTGAACTCTTCTTCCACTATTTTAGCATGGACTTACAATTTCCCCTTTTAAGCAATCTTGTCTGAATCGAGGCTTCAATTATCCCCTTGTCTTAAGGTCCTCCTGCTTGAATAAAAGACAAAGATTTAATCACCCTCCATTTTTCATACTTCCATGAGCCAGCAGTTTATAATATATGAGAAATTTTCTGCAAATCTGAAAATGCATGTAAAATGATTAGATCAGCTTCTTGAAACTGTAGGTCAGACACAAAAAAAGCCAACACAATCCCGGTTTGAATTCCATGTAAAAATATACAAAGTATTAGTGCCCTGGTGGCCTCCTATATGAAATGGTCTACAATTTCGTTCATCCATATTCAAGAAACAGGAACTAATCTTGAATGGGTGTAAGAAAAGGCTACTAGCTTGATCAGGGATATGAAGAACTTACCACTCAAGAGAAGACTGAAAGCTGTTTGCTCATTGATCCTGGCAAAATGAAAGTGGAGAGATACGATTATCTCCTGCAAACATATTTGAGGAGGAAGGGGAGTGGGGCAGTTATTCCAACTAACGGACAGTATTGACACTCAAAAAAAAAAAAAAAAAGAGTATAAATTGTCTGTGAATTCACCTGAGGATGAAACAGGAATATCTCCAAACATCAGAGCAGTGAGGTTCTGAAATACCCTTCCAGAGGGACAACTCAGAGCTTTTGTGCTCCAGTGACCAAAAACCTGCTTATATGAATCTGGTTGCAGGGAGCTGTGTTGCATCATGTAGCCTGAAGAACCTATCTTGAACACAGTCTGTCAGTTTTGTGAAAACTGCATAAATTCAGGATTTCTGAAAGAAAAGAATAAGTCATAAGTTACAGGGAGACAGTTGTACCTTTTCTGGCCTGTTCATCTGCAGACATTTACCAGGGGTACTGCAGTAGCTGCGTGACTACGAACTGCACCTTAGTTATTGCCTTTAGCTTTAGCTCTAGAAATCTGCTATTTTTAAGCAAACTGTATACCACAAAGCTTGAGACTGGAAGGCCTTCAATACCAGGATTAATAGGTCATGCTCTGTATTAGAGCATTCTATCCTAGCCGAAACCAGGACAGATGTCTTGCTTCTTTGGGTAGTACTAACACATTCTCTTTTTCTTGCACTCTTTCTATTGGGAAATAAATCCAATCCATGTGTGCTCATTCTTATAAAAAACATACGTAAAAAATAAAAATACGAATTGTCTCTAAATCCTTGTGCTTAGGCCTGATGTTTCCCAGGCAATGTCAGAAACATAGACAGTGCTCTCCAAAACTACTTTAGTAATTAAAAATATATTCACTCTTTCAGAAAGACAAAGGACTGAAGGGGACCTTCTGAATCATCATGTTTAGTCCCCAGCTATTGTGACCTCCTCCATTATATGAGCTTCTTCATAAATTCAGCTAGCTCCATTTTAAGACCAGTCACTTTATTTCCCCCCTCCACACCACTCCTACAAAGAATTAGATACTGACTCATATGTCCCAGCAAAAATGTATTCATGGGCTTCTTGTACCAACATCTTCTTTTGCCAAACTAAACAGTTCCTGTCTCTCCCCAAAACTTACCCTTTAAAATATATGCTGCAATCATATCTCCCATCAGCCTTCAGTTTGCCAGGATAAGGAACTCTCCTTTGGAGTATTTACACTGCAGATTGCAGTACAGTATATATACATCACAAGGCAGCATTTGATGAGGGCAATCTTCCTGCAACAGCTGGCAGCTCTCTGCAGTCTCTTTGACTAGATTTCTCTTTGCAGTTTCCATATATTTAGTATGCTTACTGTATTGTGTCTTTTGCATCAGCATTTTAACAAATGTAAAGATCAGCCAAAGAATAAGAAATTATAATGCAAACTTAGATATGCACAAATGTATAATGCAAATATACATATTTTTTGGCATTTCTGTGCAAGCATAGTCCATTAACCAATTAAGGGGGGTAAAACAGTGATTTGATTACTACATGCAAGCAGATTCATGTACAATTTTGCAACTAATTTATGTACTAAACCAAGCAAACTTAATTTGGAACATTAGAAAGTCAGTGTTGAGAAAGTTAATAATCTCAGCTTTTCTGACCGCAATGCTGAGGAGGCTTTTCCATATTTGCATTTAAAGCCGATTCAATGCTTTCTCGCTTACAGAGTGTTTACTCCTTCTCCGTAAGTGGCTACAGTCATGAATCAGCTCTGAGGGACACATTCTTCCCCTGAGTTCTACAGAGGACCTTACGAATGTGAAAACGCATCATTAAAGAATGTGCATCTGTTTGTACTACTGTAGATAGGAAGTGTTCCGAATTAAGCCTTTCCCTCTGCTATTTGAATCACTGGACATGTTACCTTTAACGTTAGTACAACATAAGTGACAAAACAAATCTTGTAACATTACCAGAATCACATCCTCTACCTTTTCAGTGCTTGCAACTCTGAACTCAAATGAGCTTCTTCCACTCCCAAACAAGTTTGCAACCAGCAAAACATTTTACTCAAATAATCTTATTTGGTTAAAACAAACACTCCAAGTTCTCCCTAGAGTCTCAGGTCTTGTATTTGTTTCAGAGGCCAACAGAAACTTAGGAGTTCACCAGTTACCAGATTTAAGCCTAGGAGAAGATACAGCTCCTCCAGTTTCTCAGCGGTCTCTCATACTGAGTAATGAATTTAATAAGTATTGATTAAAGACACATTTCCCTCAGCATAAAGAATGACATTAGGTCCCCTCATCCTGAAGGCCAATAGTTACACATGTAGGTGGTTAAAGGGGATAAAGTACAAGTATGGATGCCATGAGAAAAATAAAGTCTTCCATCACAGTTAAGCTCACTGTGTTTTAGGCATCAGAAGAAGAAAAGAATAATAGTGTATGAATCATACTTGTTATTCAAGAAAATGAATAGCAGTATGAAGAAAGGTGGTGCACACAAATCCATCATATGAATAATACCCTAGACTTACTACCAGCTTTCCTCTGATGGGTTCAAATAATTTTGCAGGATACATTTTCAACAATCATGTAATCTCTTACTGATGAATAGTAACTGCAGGAGTGGAACAATTCAACCATTTTGTTGGTGCCTGCTATTACATCATTCAGAAGAGGAAGTGAACAAAAATGTCAAAAGCAAAATCCAGTAGCAGTTTGTAGGAAGTTATCTAGGTGATATTTTTCTTTGAAGAAACAACTTCAAAAAAGCAAATGTTACAAAATATGAAGCGAAATTATGTGCAATATCCAAAACATGTTGCATTCTTCCTTACCACTTCAAAATTTAGCTTCATCTCATCAAAAAGTAGCTGCAAACATGTTGTTCTTTTCATCAGCTTTAGAGTACGCATATGAATAATCTATACTTATATATAAAGTATACACATTGAAACACAGATAAGCAAAGACATACACAATGTACCTAGTCATAGAATCTGTGGCATCTCTGTAGTCAATTACAAGCCCCAGATGTAAACATTATTTTCCTTGGGGAATATTTCAGTAATTGATGAATGCTGTTGTCACGTGGAGATGGAGCAGAGTCTGCTGACGTTATGGTTTCCCCAGTGGTATAACCGGGACTGAATGATTCAGACAACTTCCTTCCCACCACGCTAGGCAGAGCTGAACTTAAAAATGTGTCAGTATATATTTATACTCCTTCTTTTCCAAGGGCAGAAGGGCTGTTTAAGTCTTCCACATCTGGCTGCTCTCTCCCACCCTTTTCCTGTGGGAAGTTCTTCTCTCACATCTTCGGCCACAGTGAAGGGGAAGAAGAGCTGTGTGGGGGACTACGCAGCAACCCAAAGGTCAGTGGAATCTTCCTGGGAAAGCTGATTAGAAGTATGGCTTTGCTCTGAAATGTGATTTTATAAAAATTTCAGTCAGTGACAGAGACATGCTGAATCACAGGAACTGATTTAGGAAAGCTGGAGGTTCTGGTAGATGGGAGCTCTAAGATACAGTGTAAAACTGTGCAGAACTAAAACTAATACCTATGATGAAAGTCAAAGTAATAGACTATTAATTAATTAAGACCAATGTCATTGGTGAAGAATTGCCTTTGGCATTAAAACTAACTATCTGGCTGAAACATGTGAAGCAGCTCCTGTTTCTCACAATGTGTCTACACACTGTACAACTGGCATGTAGTGCAGAAGAGCCTGACCAAACTTTAAGAGATCCAAGTTTGCATGTCAGGAAAAACCTAACAGCAGTGACAGACAGCTCTTCATGAATAGTCACCAGAATCCAGAATCAGAGACTTGTTTGTTAAAAGATAACCTGAGTATCTTTACATAGAGGTTTGTTCTCAAGTGTGAACTTTTTTTCAGGAATCCCGGAAGCTCAATGAGACAGCATCTCTATCTGGTTATCTGAGCTTTCTTTATAAATCACAGGCAAGATACTTTCTCCCCTTCTAAACTGAAAGTTTGGACTATTCAAGACAGCTAAGTGTCTGAGAACATTAAGTCATACAGTCCACGGGCTCTGTTGATGCTGGGAAAGAAGAAAAGTTTATGGTTCAGAAGCTATTCTGAGCTTGCAGAACTGATAACGATAATGGTACCCCACAGCATCACTTTTGCAGGGCCATATTTAGAAAGGAGTTCCAGTTTAAGCCTTATAATTTCATTTCTGCTGGAACACATTAATTGCTCTCTTTTTGCTGCTCCCTATACCAGGCAAACCTCCATTGGCAGGTGCTACTTTTGTGCAGAACTCCATTCAGTAAAGCATATAATGCATATATGCATAAATAATGCATACAATTTCTGAACTCAACAAGCCCCTCTACACAGATCAGACTGCAAAACTTGCACCTATTTCATGTCTTAGAACGACTCAAAAACCAAAATCACAATGCCATCCTAATTTAAGAGATTACGTCCTCCACTTCTTTCAGACAAATTAAGGTGTCAATTTGATGCACAGCTCATGTGGAAAAGCAGAAGGGATGAAAAGCCAACCCTCACAATCCCCTAAGGCACATTTCATTCTTTCAATGTGCCAAAACTCATGTTGTCGGGTTCGGCTTCAGCAAGTCACCTAATATATCTTACTGAGGCAACTCATGTGATTCATTATGGCTAATCAAACCCTAAGTACTTAGGCAAATTCTGACCCCAGAAGAGAATATGTTGGTTGAGCCTGTGAACAGCATCTGTGTACGGGAGACTAAAGCAGTGGTTAATATGTAAGCAACCTGCCGATAACTGTAACAAAAGGTATGTTTTCTTTGCTGATGAGACGGGGCAAGTTTCTTGGCATGTGTGCCTTCTACCTTTAGAAGTTTCATTGACATGGCCTCGGTTGCTCAACAGCTGAGACTTGCTATAGGTTGCTAGAGGTACTTGTTGGTTACCTCCGCGTTGTTCACTGGAAAACAGAAGATGATTGCAGCTTTCCTGCCACTCCCCCTTGCACTCCCCTTGGCACACCCCCTGGGAATCTCAAATGGCAGGCCTGCTTTATGCCGCCGAAGATCAAGTCCTGCCAGAAGTTTTTTCCTACTGTTATGGAAAAGCAATAATTCATTTCTGACTCTACATAGCCAACATCTCTAAAGAAAATAAACCCCCAAACTGTTGGAAAGAATAAAAATTGTCATCCAGTGTTCATGTAAATATACTTTTAAATCTTCATACCTTTTATTTCTGCAAATGGGTAATGAATTATTTACAGAGATACACTACTTTTCTGTGATTTATTTAAATGTTCTTTTGTTGTTGTTCAGTCTAACAAAATACAGTGGGATTTATCTATTAACAGAGATTAAAAATACTTCTTGGCTTTTTTTCTTCCTTTGCAAACTTTTTCCCCCTCTGTGTTTGTACTTGAAAAGTTTAAAGGACAATCTGTCCTGCATAATAAAAGCCCTTATTTATCTAGTAGCTAAATGTATTCCAGGCAGCCAAAACGTGAAGTTTCTGTTCTGCCAAGTAATTCTGTCATGACCTGATGGGTATTAACCTGCTTGCAGGGAAAAACGCCTTCATTTTTATGGTATTTGCGTTCCTCACAGAACCACTGACTATGAATAACATTGCGATAAAATAGGTGGAGAAGGAAATCACTAGCCAGCACAGCACACAAGGACATTAAAGGCACCACTAAGTACCTTCCTTCAGATAAAATTTCCCTGAAAACATTATAAGTGGAAATAATGCACCTACCCCTATAGCTAAGTACCCATAAGCAAACTTTATTTTATAAGGTGTGATACTTTCATTAGGAATATTGGGTTGGTTAGAGAAATGTATTCTTTCCCTCTCTTTTTCCTCTTTGCTACCTGCCTCTCTGCTTTTTGGAGCCTTTTTGTATAATGTATTAATGACCTATAAGTCTGGGCTAATATCCTCTGTTCTGCTATACACATTAGTTACAACCAGTATCATCAACTGGATCTAAAAGCATGCCAGACTCCAAAAGTCGAGGTAGTTGTTTAAAAGTCAACAGGCTTTCCAGTTTTAAATTTTATGTTATTTAGCTTCAGAGCCTTGTTTTCTGAGCCTCACTTGGATCAAGATATATGTTTTCCAGGTTTTTCTTTCCAATGCAAGAGATTTTCTCCCAAACTTAGATTGAAGATGTTGAAGAAAGTGTTTTAAGACTTAAAATGAGATTGCAGAAATTGGTAGTACTGATGCCTGTTAATATGGCACAACTTTCAAAATCTCACAAAAATCTACAGAGCAGTCTGAAATTCAGAGGAAAAGAGGCGTATATCTCTATACGTACTGCCTCCACTATATGACAATTTCTTCTCCAGGTTAATTTCCTATACTACGATAGACAGAGGTGATCACTCTATTCATTCTCACTGACTGGCCATTATTCTGTCAGACTTCTATCTAGTTATTTGATTTGGTGAAAACCATTTAATAGCAGACTGACCCACTAAGACTGAAAACTGGGAAAATAAGGCTACTTCAAGTGTTTAAATGGAAAATTGCATGTTTAAACTTCAAGACTTTAAGTTTACTGCAGATGTTCATTAAGTATTATAATATTTATCTCTTCAACATTTCCTCCTGTCAATACACCCCACAGGACAATCAATAGTCAGAATAGAAACAATTTAAAAAAGCAACCCAGTGAAAAACAGAAAGGTGAAAGGAATAAGTTAACAGGGGAAAAAACTGTAATTTACAGAATGAGAACCCAGTCCTACATTTCTATTGCGTCACTCAAGTAGAAGATTGAAGAGTGGGGAAAAAAAGAGGATGAGCCATCTTTTTTTACCTTTGTTTTTTACGTGTGATAAAAATCTCATTGCTATTATCAGCTAAAGAATGGGGTGCAGGATGGTCATTTTGTATTTGTGCAGTAACAGCACACACAGGGCAGCAATAATAAGCATGGTAACTGGAAATTTCACCAAACTAATTTTGTATCACAGATTTGGCGAGACTGAACGTTCTGTTGTCCTTATTTTAGCGTCTGACTTGTGACATATAATGTAGAGGTCTTAGTGCAACTTTCATATTTACAAATCCAGTTACTCTAAAAGTACCCTTCAATAGTATTCAGAAGATTTTATGCATCACACATATCATTTATTGATACAGATTAGAACATTTAGTCAAAACCGTTATCCTGCACACATGGCACTAGCAAGAGCAAATAACTTTCTGATTGCAAATATTTTGGTTGAATAGGCTTGCCATTAGTAACATAATTTCTCTGAATAATTGATGTGCATTGTGAAAAAAATATTTGCTCTACTGCTTACGTTAATGATGTAGCTATTTCTAAGTAGGCTGATGACACTCCCTTGTACACATGAAATGTCCAGAAAAGGGAAGATGGGAAATTCTACTGAGAATTTAAAAATAAAAGTAGTCCAACCACATGGGAACACAACATGAGTGTTTAAGAGAATGGTCCTTGATTTATTCTTCTGCAGGTAAACAGAAAATTGTTCATTCCTCTGAGCCATAAGTTCACTTATGTAGTGCTAAGTCACTGAACAGTCACTCCCCAAATTCGTTTCTGCTCTTATTTCATCAGATTGGCCCTGTGCATGATCATATTAGATGTGGCACTTCAAGACATGGTTTAGTGGACAGGGTGGCATCAGGTGTACGGTTGGACTTGATGATCTTTGAGGTCTCTTCCAACCATAATGATTCTATGATTCTATGATTCTATATGAAGTAAGAGACTCAGTATGAGAGCTGAATCAGAGTTACAGACGTTTGGCTTCTGTCAGATTTGCAGTTTTGAAAGAGTTTCCCTGTAGAAAGAGAAAGGCGAAACCTAGCCAGGTTTAAAATGGAATTTGATCTACTTTTGAAAGGAGCTATACAATGTCCTAGTCTCAATGAGGACAACAAAGGTACTTTTGAGTATTTCCATGTGGCAGTCCAGGCACTATCTAACAGTGTAGTGATGGCAGCAGGGATCTCATTCACCTGGACTAATTCTTGTCTGTTTACCTGTAGTCATGGAGATATGGAGCTCATTGCTGACTCGAAACATGCCCAGGAAGCTAAATAAACAAAAAATTCTAGGGCATGTTTGTTGTCAGCACTGAACTCCATGACTCCACTGTTTTCTGATCTAGGTGGTTTAAAGCTGGACTGTGAGTATGTTTGTGAGCTGCAGTTGCACATCTGACTATGGATACATGCATCCCCTGTGAAGCTGCAAAACCAGCAAACTGGAGTAACTGCTGTTTGCTTTAATTACGTGATACATTAGTATATACTAAACATTTGAACCAGAACTGATGCATTTACAAGTGGCTAGTGATAAATTGAAGGCTGACAATCTGAGTTTGAGCACCCCAAAATGGGAACTGTTCCGAAAGCAGGCACTTTACCTTGGCTGCACAGTCAGCGGGAAGGGACTTTCCACTGAAGAGAAGGAAAGCTCTGGCTGTGCAGGACCACCAGACCTTGCTGAGGTTTGTGACACTCTGCTGCTTTTTATAAAAGCAGTTAAGGATCTGTCAACATTTCAAAGCCACCACAGCGACTGAGAGAGGAGGGACAGACATTTCAGTTGTTAACAGAGCAACACAGTATAATTAGGGCTGAGATAATATCTGGCCATTTCTCCTGTTTCAGGTGGCAGCATTTCAAAACCCCATTAATACCAGATGTAAATATTTATTTTCACACTTTACAGGCAGTATTGACAGAGGAATACACACACATACACACGAACACTTCAGGTGGAAACTTCACAGAAGAAAAGTCCTTTCATCTAACAGCTGAAACCTGCACTATTAAGTATTAATTTTTGAACTGTAAGGAATATTGTTATTTGTTGTGGAAAGAACTATATTTAAAACAGACAACTCCTTGCCTGAAAAGCAAATGACATTTAGATCCAAAAAATGAAACAGAAGGGAATATATTCAATCTATAAGTCCTCTACAAAAAAAAGATAGAGATCTAGGGGTGCTGAAAATGGTCCAGACCTTCATGGGCTTTGCCTGCATCTTTGACAGAACATGGCATTAGTCTCTTCAGGAAATCACATGGATGTGGAGCAGGTAGAAGCACTGTTGGACTGGTATAAAATCTTTATGGAAATATATTAGCTTTATTTTTTGTGAAATGTAAGCTAAGCAACTAGCTTAAACTGAGGATAGTTGGCGATGAGATATGATCACTGGTCAAATATTATCTGAAACAAATTTGAAGGCCTTTTCATAGAAATTTGCATAAGAGTCTACCCCAGCAGTGAAATGTTAGTTATATGTGGTCTGCTGATAGCACAAAGTTTGTTGGAAAGTTGTGATCTAACCAAAAGAGTTCAGTTTAAAGATGTCACATAAAAACTTAAAGATAATGAAGACTTTTTTTTTTACAAGTCAGCTGTATCGTTAGTTAATGCAACAACCTCCATTTTCTTAAAGGCTACAGTAGGGATACATGCATGTTAGGGATACATACACGTATATATAATGTATGTATGCACATATATATGCACATACACACCGCATATGGTGACAGAATATCACAGAAAAGAGACAAACAGATCCACAGCCAAAGTTTTTAAAGGTATTCTCAATGATTTTATGTATTTGGATTATAGTATTGAAAGGAAAGGACTTACGTAAGTAGAATATATGCAGGGAGAAAGAGATGATGATTGTGAGATTTATTCTGGCTATTCTTAATGTTAGTTATTCTTAGCATTAGCTATTCTTAGCCTAAGACTATTCTGAGCCTTAAAATGAGTTTTTTAAGATATCTGGCCCAAGGGAACGATTTGAATTACTCAGGCTGAAGGAGAGCAAAGCACAAAATTTCTCCAACCTGTGGACAGACAGAGCTGCCAAGTCCCAGGCACCCCAAACAAATATGACAGGGCTCATAGAAAGAGGCAGTTTATTAACCTGATTGACAACACTGGAATGAAAAGAAGAAGCATCGTACATGTGACGGGCTGGTGCTGTATCCCATCCTGAGGCACTTTTTGCTGCTGTCAGCCAAATTTTGCCTATGATGTATCCCAAAACCAACTTCTGAAGCGTTATCTGCTAGGACAGCCACAGTGGTTCTTTGCCCTTCATTCCCACCGCTCCCTGGATCTTCGCCACAAAACTCCAGGTGGAGTGGCAGAGGATGGTAACCCCTGAAAACTGCCCTGGACAATACATCCAGCAAGAGACAAAGGACACTTTGAAGGCTGCCATTCCTCCCACCTCCTAATGCAAGGCCAGGGGAGGTATCCACCCACACGCTCACCCACCTAAAACTGTGTGGAAAGTTGTTTCTGAGGACTGATCATGAACCCCCTGCAGGTGCTGTTCACATGCAGAACTTCAAAGCGGTCAGGGCAA
Source organism: Cariama cristata (assembly GCF_000690535.1). Lineage (NCBI taxonomy): Eukaryota > Metazoa > Chordata > Aves > Cariamiformes > Cariamidae > Cariama > Cariama cristata. Next base: position 27,429 of record NW_009610713.1, read on the forward strand.
AACTAGGTAAGAAAACCTGTTGATAATATGAAAGGGGAGTGAGTCGCCGGTGGGGCTTTTAACAGTCGCTCCTCCACGTTAGGAGGTGCAGGGGGCTCTGTAACCTCCGTGGGGGGCGTCTGTAACGGCTCTGAGGTGGGC
>NW_009610714.1:0-19163 GCF_000690535.1 Cariama cristata
ATGATTCTATGATTCTATGAACTGATACACTTCTTTAGCGTGAAACTGATTCTTTCTTTATGATGTGAGATACTTTAATACTAATGGTCACTTAATGTGTTTTAAGAATTTTGACTGTTTAGTCTTGCTGCTAAATGTTTCAAGCATCAGAAACATGTTTTCTACTCAAAAAATAAAGTCAACACCTACTGAACACAAAGGGGAAAAACCTAAGCAAACAGTGTCAGCACTGATTCCTTAGAAGGTGTATGGAAAATGCTTCAAGCATACTGTGAAACACAGCCAGCTGAAAAGGCAAATCCAGCTTTCTTACCATGGAGTGAAAGCCTGAGAAGAGGACAAACCTTCCAGAACAAGAGAAAAGAGAGGCTGAATTCAGAGGCAACCTCTTATTCTTGTTACCATGGGAGGGATAGAGACATCCTCTCTCAAAATTTCAGAGGGAACAAGAAACAGTGTTTCTGCAGGGACTATTTTCAGAGCATACAAGTGGTAGATTAAAATGTTAGTTTATTTGTTGGTTCTGTTTCCCTCCTGGAGCAGCTGGGATGCAAATTAGTGCTATTATATCGACATAGAACAGTTAAATGCAGAATTAAAAATTCAGTCAGAAAGAGAAGTCTCAGGACAACAAACTGAAGGAATTATATGTGCCACCACACAGAAGTTGGCCCGAATCAGGGCTTTCTGTATTGGACATGTGTCTCAGGCCTTTGACTACTGCTGTACTGCTGAGAAACTCAGGCATTATCACAGCAACACAACCACTTTAGGTCATAAAAAAACAGCAATTGTGCATTTTTACCTTATTTTGCTTGTACTGAGAGACAAAAAAATTGTTGCAAGCATCTTTTTTTAGGATCCCTTCACTGGAAGAACTTCCCCATGTTTTGTGATATTAGAAACATCTTTAAAGGAAGTTTCCACTCAGAAGCACAGGGATGGAAGGTAAATCTTACAGGCCACTTGAAGCCTCAGCAGCAGCAGCTCAGACTGGTAATACATGGAGTTCCTCATAAAACAATCATAATACTTGTAGGCAGATTCTTAGAAAAGATGTACAGAAGTCATGCTGGACCAGTAAAAACCTAAACTGAATCCAGGACAAGACCAGTGGTGGCAAAGGCTTCCTAATACAGAGCCAAAAGAGGTTATACTACCTTTTGCAGTGAAGATAAACACATTTTACTGAAGGTATCCTTTTGACAAAATGGATCAAGTGGGCAATACTTTTTCCCTACAAAGTTAAATTTTAGAGTCAGTAACAACACAACAGGAACAAAGACCGTTGCAATCCTAGTCCCAAGTCTGCTAGAAGTCAGCTGCAGGCATCATTAGTGCAATCACTTTGCTTGGAAGTACCTTCTGGTATTTTGTCAAGGTCTTCAGGCAAAACTCCAATTTCCTGAAGTCTTCACATTGTGCTGAAAATTGTTTTTCCCAGTATCTTTTGAGGCCTCTTGACCCTGTTTAATGAAATCAGGTATGCTTGAATTCGTATTTGATGTAAAGAGTTGACTACAAAAGGTAATTAAATAACACCAGTGCTACACCTCTCGTATATGAAAGGTTGGCACAGTAGTTAGTGGAGTTCCTTGGAAGAATGTAAAGAGTGAACAATATAGTAATGGCATTTTCTATGCTCATTCCTCAGGCAAAAACTCAGAGGAGGTAAGAAGTAATTTTTAAATGGCATTTTAGAGACAGCCTTTTGGAAGACACTTAGTTGCAGAACCATTTCAGAAAGAAAAGTTAAAAAATGGTAGCAAAGATTATGTATCAGCTGTTCTCTATTAAATCAAGAGCTATGACAGGCCTCAAAAAAGAAAAAGTAATGGTACTACCCTTACTGACTACTGTTAACTGCTTAGTAGTTTTCTATCCAGTAAGAGTGAGAAGCAAGCAGTTGTAGTGACAGCTACTGCTATGTGCATTCGAATTGTGCAAGTTTCCCCCTCCACAAATGTGCATACACGCACAAGGGAGACACACGCAGAGACATGTACATCCTTAATATTAATTACAAATTGGAAAAAAAACATCCAAGCAGATATCTCATAATTCTTCAGCATATACCGGTTGCTGGATAGGGACATTTTACTAAAAAATAAAACAGCATAGTTGATAAATCACTTCTACTGGGAACATCTTTATGCATCTGACTCCAGGAATACAAACATATCTGTGATTTTCCTGAGAAGAGATAGGTCTTTATCAGGATCATAGCTAAGCATTTAAGCTCTTAGTTGCATGAGCCTGAAGCCTCAAGATATTTAGGAAAACATTTTTCCACTCCTGCTTTTAAGAAGTCCATTCAAGGACACTCTTCTTCCTTTACGCATTTTAGATCATCTTACCTGAGGACTGCTAAGTACTGCAGTGCCTCATTCTAAATACCTTTTGTGATCTAATTGGATTTTCAGTGCTTGGACACTTGACTCCAATGCAAATCATTAGAAGCTAGTTCTCATTACCAACTAGCTATCCTTGTTATGAACTACCCAGTCAGGCCTTTGAAAACCCTACTTACCATTTTTCTGCACCTTTGGATGGCTACTTTCCTTAAAAAATTGGCTCCTGGCCTTAATTTTCCTGTTGTCTGGACTTGGAAGAGAAATAGGCACAAAGTTGAAGAGAGATCAGGAACAGCTAAAGCTCCTTCCCTGTATTGACATCATTATTCAGTCTGGTATCCCATACCACTCCTATTGCAGTGCGCCAGAATTATTCAAGAAATCCAGTGAAAGTGAGACTAGTGTGCTCCTTTCTGCGTTGTTCTCACCTCATATCCCATCAGGTTTAATGATACATAGTACTTGCTATCAACATTCTGTTTTGCAAAAAGCCCTTTTCCATCATATTTGCAATTAAATCGTATCTGTGGGATTTCACTGAGTTACAGTGAGCTCCTGGGTTGAAGTGGAGTCTCAAACTGTGGCAAAGGGAAGATTTAACCCTCCAGTAACTCACATGAAGGAGTTCTCTCTGTGAGCATAAACCTTACATGATACTGAAAAAATCCTCACAACTTTCAAGCTAGCTTGACAAGAATAGTTGATTTAGGCACTTCATAGAACTTCCAGAAGCAGGCCCAAGAAAATAAATCAGACAACAGGACAATTTACCAGACTCAAAAGAATGAAAAGCCAGTTTATTCACAACCCCATATATGAGCTTGATATATGGATTTTCTGTAAGGAGATTTGTCTCCCCATGCCTGTCTATAATACAGGCTCAGCTATAAAGGACATTTTGTTTTCCCACTTCAGGCATGGTAGGGACTGTAGGCAAGACCCTGGTAGAGATTAAACAGAGAAGTTCTTGGTTAAACACTAAACTCAGTCAGGCTCTCCTTGATGTCTTTTTTGCACACCTTCATTTTTGCCTTTACCAACTGAACTAACAAAGAAAACTTTAAAAAAACTCTTTGAATGAGCATACTATCACCTTCAAAATATCACCTTCAAGTATGCTCAAAACTCATATAATCAAGTGGAACAAAGCACAATCCTGCTTTCTGCAAGTTGCATCTCCTCTCTGTTGTTTGTATTACTGCAGTCTCATGAAACAGGAACCTCAGCACTCTAGGTCCAGATAAGGCTCAAAAGAACATCCATCTCCCCATGTCTGATTACAGAAGGCTTACTCTATGACGTCAGAGTCCTACCAAATTTGTAGCCAATACTTTTTCATACATATGAAAAGAAAATGTGCAGTATTATTTAAATCAAGTTGAGTAAATTGTGGGAACTTAATCTCCCATGCTGCAGTGGATGTTTCTGCACTTCTTGCAGCAATAAGTGACTTTGTTTAGGATTCCTCATGGCAATCCCTCTTTACAGCATGTTGTTTACCATTTACTGGCTATGTGGATAGTCTGTACAAATTTCAGAAAATGTTACCTAGTTAGCTAATTTGTTTGTGAAATCCATTCTGTTTTTCTTGCCCTAATAAGCAAGTCCAAGAGATGGAGAAAAAATATTCTGAGACATATGTTTAATTAAAGCAACTGAGATTGTTATGGCTTCTCCACCTCATCACAAGTTGAATTCATAATAGAAAAGACACAACTCCTCCAGGATTTTTTGGAAATAATTCAATTTGTGGAGATAAGGCTAAACAATCTGTTCACCAGCAGAGCATATCCCAGTCTAACAAGATGTTCACTTGGAAAAGGCATTATTCAGAAACACTTTTGCTCCTTAGGACGGAGTTGAAACTCTTAGGAGGGTTGTTGTAACCTGATGCTTTTCATCTATGCCTTCAATTGATGAAAAATGGTCTGATATTTCTAATCTGGGTTTAATTTAGCTGAAGAAGTTCAAAAACTTTTTGGTTAACTGCAGCTATATGTCATAAATATTCATCATCCATCTCTAAATTCAACACTGTAAATACCTGTTTAAAAATCATGAATTCCTAAAATACTACTAGAGGAAATTGGAAAAGCAGCTTGAGCAATGAGTTTTGACTTCGTTGGTGTGTATCTGGGATGAACTTGCTTAACTTTTCCTTTTTTACCCTGAAATTCTGAGAGCTTACGTATTTAATTTTTAAAAAAATTAAAAAATCAAGCACTAATAATGTCCAAAGCTATGATGTTAGCAAAACATTGTGAAGCTCATAACAGAATCATAAGCGGCAGTGCTGAACTTGTAAATTCAGGTGCTCCCAATATAGAAAAGTTGGCCAGCACATTGCTTCAAAGGCAGGCAGTGTACCAGGGTGTTACACCCTCAATGTGGCTGAGAAACAGAACAGCAAAAACATTTACAATGCTTTCTTTTTCAACCGGATTTGTTCTATTAAGTACTTCTTGGTTGATAAAACTAATCAAAACACTTTTAAAAATGTACAAATATACAAACATACAAATATCAGTAACATAAACAGCTGCATTAAGAGAGGACTTTTATGATGCCTGTTAGTGAAGATTAGTATTGGTCTTAAACTCTTCCAATGCATTTGCAATATGCAACTGTGAAATACCGGTGAAAACTAAACGCTTTATAGTAGTCATAAACTGAGAGAGAGATGACTATGCACACAGGCACAAGAAGTACATGGCCCTTTAACTGAGGCTGTGCTGCAACAGCCTTTTAAAGACAGAGGCATATCAAGCCACCACCTAGATCTTCATAAGGAGAGTTTTCAGGTTTTTAGACACAGAGAGGATTTTAGTAGGTGGTGGCTTTTTTAATTTTTTTTTTTTTTTTTAAAATTTATTTCTTAGTATCCCACTCTGTTACAATTAATTGGCAATAAATTAAATTAATTCCCCCAAGATGAGTCTGTTTTGCCTGTGATGGTAATTGGTAAGTAATCTCCCTATCCTTATCTTGATCCATGAGCCTTTCATCATATTTTTTTTCCCTCTGTCCTGTTGATGAAAGGGGATTGATAGAACAGCTTGGCAGGCATCTGGTGGCCAGCCGAGGTCAACCCACTACAAAAATAAATCTCAGTCCTGATCTCACTGAGAACTCTCGTTTAATCAGCAGTTGGCAGCTTTTGTATTTCAGTTCAATATTTTCTTTCTAGCACTTCTTTTATTATTATTCATAGCATTGCGGTCCTTTGTTACTGTAGCCTGAAAAGCTGCATAGTAAAGACTTTAATTGAAAAGTTCTGTGAAATGGAAAGACATTCTGGAAATATATTTGCACTTCAAATGAACTGTCACAAATAAGTGCTTGGTTTCAATAAAGCAGTTATTAAATGTTAATTGCTAGCTGATAAAAATGTGTAAGCAGGAAGGAAAAATGTGCCTATTCACTCTATCTGAGAGTTACACAGGTAATAAAATATTATAATCATTGTGACATGTTAAAACTATGGATTGAATGTTTGCACTTGGAAATAAATCGACAATTATTAATTCATTAAACAGACCTTGTAACAATGCTTACCAATATCAAATCATTTGTCAATAGAACACATGTGCCACAGATCACAGATAGATGAAAGAGCTCCAACAGAAAACCAATTGAAAATTGTGAAAATATTTCAATTTTTGCCAATGCATTCCAGTTCCTGTAAAACAAATAAGTGAACTTGAAAACTTTCAATATTTTTGTTATGGTTTGTGCAGATTGGTCCTGATAAAGTAAGTACCGACTCAAACTTCTGATGCTGCACTGTTATGAATATTTCAGACTACCTAAATCACAGAGTCCAGTCTCATAAGTCAGAAGATGACACTGAGTTATAACATTCAGGATGGTATACTCCCTAAGCTGCTAACTGAAGACTTATGGATTCGCAGTGCTTCTGTTTTTATTGTTTTTACACCATCAGCATCAAAACATTAATCCTTTGGATAAGAAAGTAGTGGATATATTCCTAAATACTCCACAGTTCTGGATATTTTCAACAAATAGCCTGTTGGGCTATTGAGTTCCTTTGAATTTACTTCAGATTTTCCTGGGAGTATAACTTCTTTTGATAGTCCAGCTTCCCATTGTGAATCAAACCTTTCACTATAAATGATTGTGTTTTCATAATTGTATTAGATCATATCCAGTTGTTCTATGAGGAGATGAGTCTCTGAGAAGAATCTGGAATTGACTTTCCTTTCTCTCTGGGATAAAAAAAATAAACAATTTCTTGAAGGTAAAATATTATGTCCCTTGAAGGTAAAATATTACTTCTGTATTTATTTTCTTTTCCAGTGCTGTGGAAGAATGAATGGAAATGCTTAAATTTTGTCAGGAAAATACATAATTATGAAAAATAAATGATCTCCTGAGACTTAGTCGTTGAGAAATAATAATTTCACAGCTGATCTTACAGTGCATATAGAATATACTGTCTGGGGTAATAGAGCAACATCTCACTGCTGTAGATTCTAACATCTTGAAGTAGGATTATTAGAGACACTGGAAAATTTGCAGAGTTTACTTCCTCCTGTTCCTCTGCAAAATATTTTTTTCAGAAGATGCTTTTCCAGTGAACTGTGGGGGAAAAAAAATATTGGTTTTCCAGATACACATCTTACTTTATACTAGAAGATTCCTTTTGATAATAACAATAACAAAAAAAAGTTTTTCTACTAAACTGAAGTGAATTCTAACTATGATATATTGGCCCAAACAGAAGTAGTTTTTTTCTCCATCCTAGTCTCCTGGTTTTGACTGCTGTACAAAACATGCACTAGAAAACAGAAAAAAGACACAACATTGTTCATGCCAAGGTCTTAGATCTCTCGAGTATTATGTATGCTTGCAGAACTGCATATTGCTTGAAGTTGGCCTTGTAACAAGAATAATAAGAGCTTTGATAATAGGATGGACAAGGCTGTCCCGTTACACTCCCACTTTTACAAGCACAATGTGTTTTCCTCAAATATTGGAGTAAGAAATGAGAACATTTCAATACCAAGCAAGATAATGTCTTCACATGATCTGCAGGGCTGTACAGAGTTTGATTATCATAATAGAAATCTATCTGTTGACTTATGAGAGGGAAAACTTGTGCTGCTCCCTTTAATGTGCCCAGCTCTTGTTAAATTTTTGTTACTTCCATCAAAGACTTGAGATAGAGAAGGCAGCTGAAGTAAATACCCACTATTCCTAAAGGCATTTCGCAGCACAGTTTTGGGATTTCTAATTCTTGATTGCTTCAAAATGGAAGTCCTCAGTAGATATAAGGCATATTCTCTAAACTTGCCTCAAAACACAACTGTTTTCTGGTCCTAAATGCTGAAGAGTGACAAAAGCCTGGTCAGTTATGGGCCACAGTTGTTCGTACAGCACACTGATGGGGGAGTGGAGAGAACAAAGAAACCAAATTATTCATTCATGCACTCATATTTCCTATTCCCATGGTATTTAAGTTTCTCAAATTTTCTAAATCAAAAAGGATTATCACTTTTCCAGGCTTTAGCTTAACTGGGAAGAGTTGGATGAGCCTGTGGCACCCAGAAAGAGGGAATGTAAGCAAATCTCTCTTTTGGATTTGGATGTGCTCATGAAGGGAAAAGTACCAGAGAAGAAAACAGACAAATTAATAATAGTAATATTAATAGCTCTCTTTTTAATGTTTTTCAGCCCTTTTGATGGCATTTCCTAATGCAGTGTACTCTGTGTTCTGATACAGAACTGTAAGAAAATACATGTGAGTAAAAGATCTGAGCTTCATAATAAATAAATAACTCAAAGTAAACATGAGCAATTTCCAACACTATGCTTGGTTTAGGTCCTGTGATCACCGGAGGACACAGAGTATGAAAGTGTCTGAGAAAATTGTTCACGAAGACCAGTTTTGTTAAGCTGATGAGCTGTCTTTTTTTTTTTTTTTTCTACAAGCTATAGTTTTTGAATTATGTATGAGTTTGTCCTAGTGGGTAAACCATGTCAGGTACCACTAAAAAATGACTTCTGATCTTTCTAAGCAGGCTGGCTTTCTGAAATTATCACAGTTCAGAACTGGAAGGTAAAACATCTTCTTATGAACAATAATGTTATTGAAAAATCTGGAAAAATTACAGCACATGTAATTCAGATTAATTATTTTAGTAGTTCAAGCATTTAGCAATTAAATATGACACAGGCTTCACAGACCAAGAATAAAAAAAAGAGAAGTGGGCACAATTTGGACTAACAGTACAGGAGCTGGAAAGAGACAATAACCCCCATAATGCAAGACATGAACTAATTGTTCTTTCAGCAGTTAACAGTGATAATTCAGAGCTAGAACTTAAAAATATGCTGAATTTCAGGTGAGAAGGATAAACCAACGAGTTTTAAATAAAAAATTTGCAAAGAAACAGAACATCCTATGTTCTTCTGTACCCGCCACTGCTAACCAACACACTCCCAAACCAACTAGTTTGAACCAGACCATTTCACGTGATGATGCATTTGTACCCTGAGATCCCTAAACATTTTCTACAGATAATCAGAATCATAACAGACCTCTATCTATATGTTGTTCTTGGCACAGGCACAGAGCAAATGCTATGGCTGAGGACAAATGTCTTCTGTTAGCATTCAAGTGGTGAGACAGAGCAAGAAAAATAAATAGATAAGAATAAACCGAGACAGTAAGCAGACGAGATGAAAAAAAGTTTATAGTAAAAACAGAAATGAGAAGGAAGAAGAGAGGTAAACAAAAAACACTGAACAAAGAAGAGAAAAATCATTTTGAACACTAAAACACAGACAAAGTACGTATATTAATGTGGTGGTATTTCTACCCAAGACTATTCCTTTCAGGCTCAATGGTAAAATCTTGGTGCAGGTCCATGTCCTTGCCGGTGTCCCAGAACTGTATGAGTCCTTTAAGGATGCTTTTGTGAAGCAGCAATATGATATTTGCAAAAGCAAGCTCCAGAGCCAAACTACAAATCTTGACCTGTAGTTCTGCGTGGCAGGCAGGTGCTTCCAACAGGATGGACAAGCAAAATACCCTCACAAAAGAGTGTCCATCCTAACCTACTCTCTGTGTCAGAAACCTTTAAGAAGTGTCATTCCCTAAATGTGAGATGACAAGCTTTCACTCTGCACCAAACAAGAGGATAGCGTGAAACACTTTCCTGGGTCAAAGCTTCCCTGTATAGAAAAAGGATGTGTTTAACATTTCTGTACTGACACTCAGTTTTTCTTTCTAAAGTGTTCTGCTGTTCCTGTTGACTTGTTTTCCTAAAGCTGTAGTGACCATCTTTCCCCAGCAATGGATCTTATTCAGTAGCAGGCTCCTACTGGATGAATTACTCTACAGCCACTGGATTGAATGGCTTGGCACAACAGTTGCAGTTACAGTCCCTTGATTATTGCTACCTTAACTACTCAGCAGCTATGATATAGAAGCCTTACTTCTTACAGAAGAGAAGATAAAATATCACATGATACTATGATATTACTGCATCTTTGTAATACTGATCACGGTTAATGGGAGAAAAAAAAGGATTTTTTTAGTGATGTCCATTATTAGCATATACTCAGGAACAGTCTACAATAAATTTGATGTTTTCCCTAGATTTTGGATCACAAAGCAGCAGCTTATGAGCAGTCTGCTATTCCACATCTAGCTAGTCTCCCAGTGGAATGAAGAATACAGATCTTTATAGCAGGTGCTGTAACATGAGCTCAGAAGGGGTGCAAATGCAAACCTACCACTATTAAAATCAGCCATTTAGTCAAGTGTAACTCTCCCATTGATTCCCACATAAGATAATTTGTGGCTTGCGCTCAGGACCACAGATGAAGGCAAAAGTCTCCTGCAGTCTATAGGGAATTTAAGAGGCGTGTCTATCAGCAGTCTGTGTACCAACCACAACCTAGGCTTAACAGTTTCCTTCAAAATGCATGTGAATCTGCTGGACATCTGTTGTGTGACATCCTACTAATCACTTCAAAGCTCATTTATTTTTTGATGATAATGTAGGCTGGAATGGTATTTGTAGGCAGCTACATTTAATTATCTAATTATCTAAAGACATACCAGTGCATGTGCAGTCCCAACAACCAGTAAAGCAGTCAACAAAAATTCGTCACCACTTGAAAAATATACATTTAAGTGCCTACATTTCAGAACTACATTCACCATCTCAGAACTCAGCCATTTGAACAGTTCAAAGGTTCTTTTAGTGTAAATTACCAAGGAAGCAGCCCAAGAATCTTACCTGAGTTTGTGTATGGTCATTGTAGTCTGTTCATAAGTAACACTTCTTTGATTATCAAGTCCTGTCTCTTCCAAGGTACCTTATCTTGCAAGTACCTTCTTAAGATGGGGTTCAGTGCTTTTATGCTGGAAACATCTTCACCCTTTGCCTTTTTTTTTTTGTGTGTGTGTTTTTTAGTTTGTTTGTTTGTTTTGTTTTGTTTTGTTTTGTGTTTTAAATTTTCAGAAAAAAAAAATTATGTTGAAAGGTATGGTGTTTCAGAACCTGGTTGCTCTAAGGCAACTTAGGAACTGTTGTTTAACCTCCAGCCTTCATTTCTTAATAGACAACTTTTATACATTATCTTTTGTGCCACCACTACTTAGCAAATTTTCCCTTCTGAACATTTACCATGCTGATACAAGTCAATTGAGCATCATTTACACTGAGCCTTCCCTTTACTAGGGTAAGCAAGCCAAGTTCTTATCTCACTTGATTTCTAAGATGATGTTCACAGCTCTGCTCCACAGCTGTCTGGTCAGGCTGTCTTGTTAATGCTGCCCAGGTTGTACTGTCCATAGAGAACTTTTCACTAACAAGAAGCAATTATATCTTAGACCTCTTCATCATTCCAGAGCATTTAATACTGCTCATTATTTTAAAAAAAACTAGGACATGGAACCAGCCTCATGAGGGAAGAAGGCAAATGTGCATCTTCAAGCAAACCTCAAGTTCCCACTTATTCACAAGTCCATCACATGACTGCAGGGTGTTGAAGCTGCATGTGTTGGTAATGGTATGGAGTCATCCAGTGCTAGCAAACAGTGCCTCTAGTCTGCCTGCAAGAAAGAAGACACCTTAGATGTTTTCAGGAAAACAGCAGTAGGCTGTATCTTCCTTCCAATAACTCTCAACAAAGTAAATTAAATACTTCTTTCTAGTGAAATGCTCTTGTGACAGCTAAGCAGTTGAGATCAACCCTGATACTCTCTTGCCCTGTATGACACAAAAGATGTAAGGACACATAGAAAAAAATGGAAAGAACCCACACATAAGATATCTGTAGATATCTTTTGCTCTTTAAGTTGGAGGTTTTCTTGGTGGTGGAAAGATTTTAACAACAACAAAAAAAAAGGGACTAAAAGCCCTTTAGATTCGAGGTAGTATTTAATTTTGAGCTTTAAGCTAAATGTACAGGGAAAAAAAATATCCAAAGCATAAGCAATGACTGGCCTGTTTTATAAGTAATTCAAATATTTGATGCTACAGTTTTGGGAATACATGTCTCAGCGACTCAATTCAGTAGGTGTTTCTAAGTGCTCTAAACTTCCCTTAGACCATTCTCTGCTAAACCATGTTGGAGTAACATTTGAAAAGATGAGTTGCTTGTCATTTCTCAGCCAAAAACAAAGGAAAAAAACCCCTAATTAAAAAGAAATTGAACTTTTTGTGGACAGTATGGAGACTAATCAGGATGCTACTGACTGAGCCAATGCTGCAAGATGTCTCCTGGGATTCATCTAAATCACATCAGTGTGTACTCATCAGATTCAAACAAGCTGTGATTAAGTTAAAAGTAGAAGGGGAGCGAGAAACTTTACTTTATGTGGACATTCTAAGTCTAGATTTCTGACTGCCTGTGAATGAAGACTCCAGATTGCTTGGGAGCAGCTGCTCATTACAGTAAATTAAGTAACTAAAACATTTCAATGAAAGAAAAAAAAAAGCCCAACCATTTCTGCTGTTATTTTCTTCCAATCTAACTGTGAATGTTTGGGAATTCAGCCTCCTAAAGGACTTGAAGATGTGGCTGTACAAAAGACAAGTGGAATTTGTCTCACACCAGTCAGTTTAAGTTGAGTGATGGAAGAAGAGCCAAAATTAAGTACTGAAGTTATTCCAAAGTGGCACACTGTCCCCACAATGCCAAAGGAAGTGCACTTGCTCATGAAAGGGATTATGTGCAAGACACATCAAAAATACCAATGGATTTGTTGGCTATGTGGTGTTTAGAGGGAAACACAGGCATCAAAAGTTGATCAATGTATTTAAGATATTTCTAAATATATTTCCTATGCTGCATAATGACACTGCAGTAGGAACATAACATCTGTTCATGATCTCTCTTGTAGACTGTGACTGTTTTCCATTGAGAAATATGGTCTTGAAGATTATTGCTTCTAATGATTTCACTGCTATTGTAATGCTTTCTTTACCGTACAAATTTGGAATTCTTCCAGTGTTTTGTTTTACGTATCTTCTGTGCCAGCCAGGACAGGACTATATTGTACAGTACAGGCATTTGGCAATCAAGATGTTCTTCAAAAAAAACTCATAAAAGCAGTTTTGCTTAGAGTGAGGCTAGAACAGAGCACAGTCTAGTCTGTGTTTCATCCAAGTTGAGGCTGTCCATATGGAGCTGTTAGATGTCACTTGGTTTTTACAGAGGTCCCAACAGCTGAAAATCAACTTACTGTTGCAACAATAAGGTACAATATAGCAGAACAACAGGTGGAGGGGAAAAGCCTTCAGAGAAAGTACTTTAAATTGACATCTACTATCCTTTGGGCAGTGTTAATTAGAAACAATTCTTGCAGTAGAAATGTGTTTTTAGAAATGCCAAAGACAGCAGGTGCTTGCTACTCAAATTAATTCTGGCTGTCATTTCTAAAGAGTAGCAGTAGGTAGAGAGGTAGACATTTCCTTGAGAACAAACACTTAAACACATAATCTCAATTTGATGTGTACATGCTACTCCCAGCATTAATGTGTATTATAGGCAAGTCAAAAACATGACCTTCGCCTAATTGGCCCAATGATATTACTTACAAGCTCTGGGACTTCACAGTAGTGTCGGTCACTCAACCACCATTAGCTGTGTGTAAATGCCTTTATAATCATCTGTCATCTGCAGAGGCTGAAACTGCACTGAAAATCATTACGGACAGAGGTGTCACATCACAGACTTCCAACTTGCTCTGATTGTAAATTCTTTCTGTGGTTTCCATTATTTCTAAAGCTATTCATCCATTATAAATAATACTTGAAGACCTTAAGGAGATGCATTGCTGAATTAGATTGCCATTCCTAAGCTACTTTATCTGTTCTCAGGATGATGGATGGTGTCATGAGAACCTGCCAGGTGAACTGTGGCCTTGTTGTTATTCCCTATCCTTCACATTAGTAAGATCATTCTTCAAGATAAGTATGAGACAAGTGTCTACAGCATGGGGACATATGTATTTCCACAAGCAGTAACATGGTCTGTACTCACTTATGATCTTGCTTTGAACAGTCTGCACCAGGGGAGGTTCAGACTTGAGATTAGGAAGCATTTCTATTCTGTTCTGCTCTATTCAATTAAATTCAATTCAGTTCAGCAGTCCTTTCCACTACAGCCTCGTTTGCGTTAGGTCTATAAGCCAGTGTAACTGCACTGTGTGATAAAATCAGAAAGGTGCCATTGCTACCATTGGCACAGTGACTACTTCACCAATGCCTGGGAGCTTTTCAGCTGAGCAGGTTCTCAGATCTAGAAATCATCCCTCTGTAAATAAATCAACTGATATTAAACTAATTTACTCTTTAGGGAAGGAGAAGAAAAAAAATTTTCACTCTGACTAAGCCAAAAAACATTTATGTGTTAACTTCAGTGAATATGAAGTCTTAACAGAGCCTCCAGGACTGTCCTGATGAAATGACTGCTTCTCCTTTTAAAGGTCTCACATTGGCGAAGTTTCTCTGTGTTCCTTTTCTCTGCTGTGCTGTAGGCAGAAGACTGTTAAAACTAGCTGGCTTTCAGAGTGATGGCTGAGTGATCTACCCCATGCTTCATGACTTTTGTAGGTATCACACAGAAAATCTAGAGGAGACTTGTTTCACAGACTTCCTTTTAAACATCATAGTCACAGATCAACAGGAGTGATTTCCCTTCTAGTTTTTCTTTTTTGCTTTGGTAAGTAATTTGTAGCCATGCAGAGAAAGGTGTAAATTCTTCTCCATTTTTGTTGGATAGCATTATTTCCCCTTGAGCCATTAACTGCCTCCTATAGTCATTGATCAGATAATTTTTCTCTGCAGCAAAAGGTTTTATGTCAAATGTGTTACCTACATTTGTTAAAATGGATTATTACCGTTCTACCACAAGATTCCCACACAATGTGGATTGAGTGTTTGGGCACCAGACAAGCTTGGATGAGTAATATTATGGGAATTTAGGGCAAGGTCCTCTCTAGCCAGCTGCTTTTCTGAACAGAAGTTACTGCCCTAGCAGTAAAACCAGAAAGGAATGTATATACCAACAGTCTGATACATTACCATAAACTGCTACAGAAAATGGGTCTAAATTATGCTATTAATGGGGAAGGAAGGAAGGAAGGAAGGAAGGAAGGATGGGAGGAACAGAAAAAGATGTGTGATCCTGTCTTCCCTCATGTTCTGCAACTCTGGCTGAAAGATATACGGCAAAGGTCTTTTTTTTTAAGAACAGCTTAGGTTCCTGGAAGTGATTTCAGTGTTAGTTTCGCTAAAGTTTCTTTCCACTCACTGGCACAGCAGCGAGATTATTTTGCCCAGCGCCAATACTTTGCTAGGCAGAAGCACCCATCATTGCATCCCAGCTTTCCCCTATTAGTTTGCAATAAATATTAACAGCTTCAATTCTCTAAAAGACACAAAAAAGTCCTTAAATTGAAGAGACAGATTTGAATAAACAGTCTGAGATAGACTTCATTTCCTACATCACTGGAACTTCCTATACAACATATGAGGAGAGAATGATGGTATCTGCTGAATACCAGGAGTTCTGTGAAAAGGCAAAATTTTCTTCTCTGCGTGGAAAATGCCAGCACGATATTATGCACTAAAAGTAGTATTGATGAGCAATATCTACTTCAAGAAAGCAGTCTAAATACAGGAAATCGTATTAATGCCTGCCTATCTCATATTTATTTCACTGACTTCTGCAGAACGTCTCACATATGCAGTTACACTTTTGTGGAAGTGCATCACGTATTAGCTGTTAGGTGCACAGCAATAATCTGTCAAGAGGAAAGTAAGTGGAAGTCATGAAGAAGCTTGAACGCTGGGAACGTGAAACACCAAAATTTTACATGGCTTAATTGCATGCATTTTTGGTAGTGTTTTCTTCTTAAGTGACTGAGCTTCTTTGCACTATGCTTTACACACCCCAGACACAGCAGCAGGTTGTGTTTGTTTGTTGAAGGACTGGAAATATGATTTTCTTCACAAACAAGTGTTTCCATACCATAGGGATCTTCCATTACTTCATGGGTCTGCTCCAGCACTGCAGAAGTTCTAGGCTGATGTGCTATACAGAACCTTTTACCTGCCTAACTCTTACTGTGGCAGGCTAGGGAATGTATTTCCCACCACAGTGCTTGTGGTTTCCCAGAAAAATCAATGCACTAGACATAACAGACATAACTTCATGACTGGTGAACACTGTGTACTGATAATGAGTTTATACACATGCTGGGTGCAGTTGCAGAGCAATTGATACTGTGAAGCCTTATATTTGGAACATCAATTCTGTATGAACAGCAGCTGGCAGTTTCATGGATTTCCCATAGGCTCCCATAAACCAAAGAAACCCACAAAAACCAGATGAAGCCCATAAGGGTTCCCTACTTCTACTTCACCTTCTCAACAGCGATCTTTGTTGCTGGGCAAGGGTGTACAACTCAGTTAAAAAGCCTAGGCTTAAACAGAGATGAAAGACAAATTCAAAGTCCTTTTACTTCCCAAAACCTTTTCGAATTAATCATTTAGAGGAGACGCAAAACCCAGCTGGATGTGAACAGGCTGGTTTGAAAGGAAGTGTTCTGATGAGTTTGATAAATATTCTGTGTATTTTTCCTCTGGCCTCTCCATGAAAGTTGATTACACCAGCCCAAGGATAGAAAGAGGGTCTGAAAATAGGAAGAAACACAGTTTGTATGATAAAGCTGTAAAAATGTTACTGAAACTCAGTCTGAGCTGAATCAATCATTGTCATATAAAGCAGTCACTTGGGCCTGAAGAATAGCAGTGGTTTAATATCAGCTACAGCCTCTCCCTTAGCCTCCCAACAGACTTCATGCATTTTCCCAAACAGGTAAGGTCTTCCGTGCAGTTCTGTGAGCACTAATTACTGGGACTCAAAATGCTCCTGTCAAGGTGAAAGTATAATAAGTGTTTGTGTCTACTGTCACACTGATGTACATGGAAGCCATGCTATAGGCCTGATTACCAGCCCTCAAGTTCAACTTTATAAGTCACTTGAGCTCAAGGACTTCTCAGACTCCTTGTTGCTTCAGTGTCTTATCCCATGAATGGGCAACCTCTGTGTAAAGAAACTGCATCTGGAATAAGACCCGCATCCTGACTTTTCTTGTGCTTGTACCCAATTTGATGTGATGGATCATATAAATGCTACTGTCATGTGGAGCGCAAAAATAAGTGGAACTGGAGCCCACTGTCCCACCTTGATCCTGACAACATGGATTAAAAGTCCAGAGCAAGTGGATTTCTTTTCCCCATAACAAAACTTTACAAACCAAAAGCTGAGCCCATCAGTGACACTGGACACTGGTGGCAGCTCTGTGATAGCATGTTTAAAAAAGGGTAAGAAACACTCTGCAGCAGCTGTGAGAGAGAGGACTGAGAAAATATGAGAAAAACATCCCTGCAGCCCCCAGGTCAGTGCAGAAGAACGGGAAGTTGCTGCAGGCCCGGAGCAGAGATTCCCCCCAGCCCCTGGTGCAGCCCACGGTGAGGCCGGCTGTCCCCCGGCAGCCCACGGAGGCCCACGCTGGAGCAGATCCCCACCTGCAGCCCGGGGAGGACCCCACGCCGGAGCAGGGGGATGCCTGAAGGAGGCTGGGACCCCGTGGGAAGCCCCCGCTGGAGCAGGCTCCTGGCAGGGCCTGTGGTGTGTGAGGGACCCATGCTGGAGCAGTCTATTTGTGAAGGACTGCACCTCGTGGAAAGGATTCACACTGGAGCAGTTCCTGAAGAACTGCAGCCTGTGGGAAGCACCCACATCGAAGAAGCTAATGAAGGACTGTCTCCCATGGGAGGGACCCCATGCTGAGGCAGGGGAACGACATGGGGAGGATGGGGTTGCAGAGACAAAGTATTATGAACAGATCGAAACTCCTATTTCCCATTCCTCTGTGTCCCTTGGCAGGGAGGAGGTAGAAGAGTCAGGAATGAAGTTAAGACTGGGCAGCTTAAACCTGGGAAGAAGGGGGGGGGGGGACACAGTAGGGATGGGGGGAAGGTGTTTTATCCTCCTCTGTTATTAATTGGTAATAAATTAAATTGATCTTCTCCAAGTTGAGTCTGTTTTGACCATAACAGTAACTTGTGAGTGATCTCCTCATCCTCATCTTGACCTATGAGTTTTTATTCTGATTTTCTTCCCCTGTCTTGCTGGGGAGGGGGAGTGAGAGGGCAGCTTGGTGAGCAGCTGGCAGCCAACTGAGGTCGACCCACCACAACAGACAAGGAAAGGTAATAGGGAAAGGAGCACAGACAGATCTATTAAAGAATCATTCAAAAACATCTGTATGGCTATACCCTTTGGATAAGACATTTTGCAAGGCTACATATGGGGATCAAGGGATGCATTTGCTCCATCACTGGTACAGCATCTCCTCATCTGCTAACCTCAGTTTTAGGATATTCTCAGCTGAGACAGGCATTTTTTCTTTTCCTTTGTTTCTTTCTTCAGTTCATAGAAAATTTTGGGGCATTTTCCTAATGCCTAGGGGCACTAGGAAAGACAGAAGCCCTGTCGAACTGCCCATGCACTGTGCATAGCACAGACACAATCCATGTCTGAAATGAGTTTACAGTCTGAGTGTTTTTCAAATAAAACTGTTTCTGTGTGAAATGCTGTCTGTGTCACTGAGAGAAAGATGTGCACAGAAGTATCGATATCAGGAAATACCTATTTTAAGAAGAGAGAAAATGTTGTAGGTGTAAGGGGAGGAGTACTGTGAACTTGATCAAGTTCATCAATAACTACATTAACAGATTTGGGAGTTTTCTAAACCTTGAACTGAGCAAGTTCTATCCATCTCTGAATTAGCTTATTGCAAATCAGTTTGCTGCCGAAGGCTTTATGCTGTTGCTTTAATGCTCAGCAGCATTCATTGTTAGATCTGAGGGCAATTGGCAGCTACGAGTTTGAATGCTGCCTTTCGTTCTTGATAAAAAAAAGCAGCAATGACCACGATAGCAAAAAGAAAAAAAAAAAAAAAAAAAAAAAAAGAGGAAAAAAAAAAAAAAGAGAGAGCTAAAATCCACCAGGGGCATCAGAAGCAACAGCAGCTAGAACTTGGGGAAGTCATCCCGTGCTAGAGCGCCACCGCCTGGTGAAATGACGGCCTTCGCGCTGCCGTGTGGAAGCTGGGCACCTGCTCTGACTCCTTCTCCTCTCCGATTTTACCTTTTCTTCCCCTCCCACGCAAGTCGGTGTCAGTATCACTGTAGAATGTATTTTCCTTACCAGTATATTGCTTTTTCTACAGAAAGCATTAATAAAACTCCCTCT
>NW_009610715.1:0-13520 GCF_000690535.1 Cariama cristata
TGTTTAAATCCATGGCACTACTCTTACACAAAGAGAGGAACAAAGCAAGCTGCACATGTTCCTCCATCTCCACGTGACTCTGGATGTCAAGAACACAATATTTCTTTTCTTTCATTCTCCCAAACCAAGCCCTGGGTTTTTTTTGCTGGGAAAGCCTCTCTTATAGTAACAATCCTAGAAAATACATATTCTTCCCTCTGCCTCATATTTGAAAGCGTGGATACAACAGAGTCTATGGGACTTATACCTGACTTTATTTATTTATTTTTTTTTTTCCCTGGAAGGAACCCAAAAGAGTGCTCGGAGCAATGCCCCAGCCCCAGTGGGAACAACTCACTTGGGGAGCTCTGGGGATGCAGCAGCCCAACCGCACCGCTCAAAAATAGCCAATGTGCCATCTCTCGTCAGAAAATAGCTGTGGGCTATGCCACTGCAGTAAAGCCCATTCCCTTGCCCAAGAAAACTGTCACTAAAGGTTGAAACTAAGAAAAAACACAAAGCCAGTCGATACTTTCTCATCAAAAAGCCTCATCAATACATCTCTATATACCAGTTAAAAATGAGACGCAGCAAGTACTGTTAGAAAGTGATAAAGGTAAGAAATATTTAGCAACATTCTTGGTACTTTCTTTGACTGGCGGGATAACTAAAATACCTTAGGAAAAAAAAAAAAAAGAGACATGATGCTTTAAGACTAATTGAACCAATAATCAAAGGCTGTCTCTAACTCCTGGACTAGGAGGTCAATTACCGAAATAAATTTGACAGCAGATAGATGGTAACAGTGTGCAATTACCATTTAAAGACTTGATAATTATGGCAAGAATTAGTCTGCATTTTCAACTGCAGCAAAATCCATCAATTTTTAGTAGTTATTATCTTGATTATAAGAAGAAACGGATTCAGCTATGTCTTGTCAAACTGACAGAAACCTGAAAATACAATGGGCCCTGATAACAGGCTGATGAAACCAGGCAGTTGAGTTTAAAGTTTACTTTCCTTAACTGGAAACTTAAATTGCAGATGTGAGAAAATGTCAATGTTCAGAACACTCATCAAGGAGAGATGTAGACAAATTTAAACTCATAAATAATAGGACTGAGAAATGCGTATTTTTTTATGAGTTTTGCCGAAATTAGTCAAAATATAGGCTTCTCACTTAGACATTTAAACTCTCAATTTTGAAAGTCAGAGTCAGCTACAGAGTCACAATCCTGCATATTTAAAGAATTAGTGTGCTCTGCTTCCATTTCCCATGGCTTTACGAACCTTTCCGTTCACGGGTTCATGCTTTCAAATCTCCACAAGGTTGGCGAGTAGGCCTTTTTTTGTAACTATTTCTTTAAAAAAAAAAAAGTATCTGAAATGTAAAATTCTCAATAAATCAGACTGAGTTTGATGACCTTTCTTCCTTGAGGTAGACTGTAATGTTTTTTTTCTCCTTACTGAAACAATGTGAAAAGAGAACAGTTAACTTCTCCCTGTTATTCATAATTCTGCAGTCCCGGGAGTCCAGGAGCTGGGAGGTTCAGAAAAGTCAGACTCGGGTAAACCCACGGAGCCCCTGCTGCCCTGGCAGAATGAAGCCCTGGGCAGGAGAGCAGCAGCACTGCTCAGCCCAGCAGAGCTCAGCACTAACCACATGCAGAAAAAGCCAGAAAAATCTATAGAACATGGCAGCTAAGAGGCATTGCGACAACAACCATGATACCACTAAGAATTAGATACTCTGCATACTTGGAGTTGTTAAAAAATGCAATTAAAAAAAGTAAAAAGTTTTTAGTTGTTTGGTTGTTGGGTTTTTTTTAAGTAAAAATTTTTCAAGAAACATATCCAGAAAAATGAAACGCCTCAACAACTGGTGGTTATGGGAAATGAAACAAAGCAAACATTTTACAGCAAATAATTTCCTCCCCCAAAAAGAACTTGTGACAGAAATCACTTAAGTTACTCCTGATGAAGAAACAATAAAAACAAGTGGCTTCAAAAGCTGCCATGATGCTTTCCCCCCTCGATCTCGCAGTGCTCCTCAAGACCCCCATTCCAGAGCTACTCCCCCTCCGCTTGTTGCTGCCGCTCGCAGATCCCTTCGCTGATGCTACTCTCTGCAACAATTATTTTTGCTCAAGAACTTATTTTTTTTTAATCTTTTTTTACATTAGGTGAATTAGTGTGTCAAATTATCCCATTTCAATGCACTTTAAGTAAATTTATTTACTTAGTGGCCCCTCGGTTCCATGTTGAGTTTGGAAAAATGTACTCTTTTTAAAATTAGAAATATTTAACCAGAACTCCTGCTCTATTGGAAATTGCTACTCTACTGTCGGTCTAAATAGCCCAGGAATTTCTTTTGTACGCATGTTTTGTATAAATTGCCACTTAGAGGAAAACAAATGTACAGAACAATGACTGCCTGAAGTCATAAAGGATAACAGCCCTCTTACATGGTAAGCTTACTTTTATTCGAGACTGCATTTGTGCTTTTAATTATTTAATAAATTACCGTAAAGAGAACTCACTTAAAAATATAAGCAGTCTCAATTATCATGTGTCCAGCCACCTGCAGACAGGCAGCATGGCAGAAGCGTGCAGGAGGGAGCAACGCCAGTCGTTCCCGGATTGAATCCTGCCCCAGGACCAGGCTCAGGAAGGTCTCCACACCAGTAACACACTGGTGAGGACCTCAACGCCTGCACAGACCTTCTTTACATCATCCCGAGGAGAAAGCAGGAACTGTTTCAGACAAACTGTTGTGTCTTCAGCTAAATATTCAGCAGCCCTCTGCCCGCTGCTTTCCAACGAAAGCCATGTTCCCCCGGGGTGCCTGACCGAGCGCTCCCTGGGCTCGGGCACCCTGTGCGATGGTGCTGGGATGTGGCACAGGTCATGCTGCCCTTTGAGTCTCTCGTCTCCCAGAAATGAGCATTTATTACATAGAGTCTTAAGACATGCAGATTAATCTCACCCTTTTTTTAAAAAAAAAAAATTACAAAAAGTTTTAAACTTTTTTAAGCTTAAAAAACTCCAAACTACCACCAAAAAAAAAAGTCTGGAACAGTTCAGACATCTTGACCCACAGCACTTTCAAAACCCCAGGTGCATCTGTAAGTGGAACACATCTTCCACTCTGAAGAGATGAGGGAGGTTACGGGCAGTGAGAAAAATGCATGGTGAGGAAGAAGCACCAATAGAGCACTGATGCAAACAGGCTGGAAGTTTTCCAAGCCCAGGGACTGGGGAGTTGAAGGATCAATATAGACAGATACTGATAGAGAGTCAGGAGGAAGAAATAAAAAAAAAAAAAACAAATTTTTGTGCAGGAGAGGCAGCCCTGCTACCTCAAGGATAACAACAAACCTGTTTCAGAAGAAACACAGAAGACCAGCCACATCAGCCAGCCAGGATGCCAGGAGAAAGGGGGAAACCCCCACAGCACATGCTGTAAACCAGCCCTCGGGTGGCAAAGCCCTTCGGTAGGGATCACAGCCTTGTACATCCCCCCAGCAAGGTCTCATCCCCTTCCCACGTTGCTCTTCCAGGTAACAGCAGTTACAAACCCATTTTTCCCAGCTCTGGTATGCTCTTACCTGGGTGTCCGAGTCACCTCCCCACAGCTGTGGGGCTTCCCTCCAGCTCCATCCCCAGCCCAAAAAGCACATGGAAGACGTGGCCTCATCTCCCAGTCCTGCTCTCATGCAATGAGAGCATAACACTGCCATGCTGCTTTCTCATCCATTGAGAGGTGATGGATGCACTTTGCAGTCATAAAGGTAACTGCATCCCAGACTGGAAGGAAAGGCTACTGGTTTGTTACAGGCTAATTGGTAAGGAAGTACCACCTGTACATCGTTTCCTTCAGGAGGAGCCACTGCAAATGAGCCAGTTGTTATTCTGGCTAAATGCTGCTGCCTGCAGGAACATGTGCAAGATGTAACCCCCAGCAGATGCTGAGCAGAAGCAGCAGTTCCCCTTGCCCTGTGTCAGCCACAGCTGTCTGCTGCTTCGCACCCTCCCACTCCTCCTCACAGCTCCATCCCAGGTGAAGAGCAGCAGTCAAAGCCACCAGTTTTTAGAGGTTTCCATCAGTAACAGCACTGCAAACATGCCGAAAAAGCAGAGCAATGCAAAGGCATGGAACTCCAAAACAAGACCAGGTTGTCGAAGCAAAAAACCCAACCCAAACGCACTGCTGTATGCATTCTGTTTTCAACTGTTCCTGCCCTGCTGTCCCAAGCAAACAGGGAGGACCACGCCGCATCTCCCAGGCTGGGTTGGATATGCAGTGCAGCAGTACAAACTCCACAGGCAATTGGTTTTTTAAATGCAACGGGTCCGGCAGCCGGGCAGGAATGTCTTCTGTGCCTACAGAGATGCTCCGCAAAAGGAAGAAGCACAGCAGGTATTGGCAGCTGGGCGCTGTGGGGGCAGGCAGTGGGGCAGGGTGGGTTTTTTTTACAGAAATACCCATTTCTCCAGGCAGGGATTGGGTGGGACAGCTCTTCTGTGCAGGTTTAGGCACATCAAATGGGGATGTGGCCTCAGCAAGGCCACCATGGCCTCGAGCATGGCAAAAACAATGCACAGGTCTTGTTAAATATGGCTTATAAATCTGCAGAGCTTACATGTTTCCAACGAGTGAGACTGCTGGTATTTCCCACTGGGTGACTGACTGACTTCTCTGCATTTCAAGCTTATTAACAGAGGGTAAAAGTCCAAAAGCGATGACATTTCATTGTAATACTGAAGGACAGAATGAAATGTTTGAACATTAGAAGTACTGCTCTGCCCTCAAAATAGTGCCAATAATGCCAACTTGGTATTAAAAGCAAAATATCAAATAAAAGTATATTGGTCCCATACTTTCTTGTTAAACTTTTGCCTGGGGATTTGTTGGCTGGGTGTCAGCAGAGGTTGTGGGATGCGGCAAGCTGGGATCTGCAGCCCACACGCCTAACGATGGCAGCAGCATCTTTATTCTCAGTCCACTGAAGCACATGATTGTAAGACTTTTTCCTTTCCATTATGTTATTGAGAAAAGTGTAAATCTCATTATTCCAGAATATGAATAATAATAAAAAAACTTGGGATGTCCTTGCTGCCTTCCTGAAAGGTGAATGCTAGTTAGCACAGTTCTACTTGTTTCTGCATTTGCACTGAATGTATTCAAGTGTTTTTGCAGGTGAAGAATGCATTTAAAAAGTCCTGAAACCTTCTCGCTAAAGTGAAGTAGCTAAAAACATGAGGGAAAAAAAATGTACAAAAGCATTTCTTTCACCGAATGAAATACTCCTAGCATAGCATAGAAACCATACCAGGGTTGGAAGCCAGGGATTATTCTCTGTGCGAGCTATTTGTCTCACACTTCAGCACTGCTTAGGTCTTTCAAATTTCTGTTAAATATCTATTTTTAAAAAAAAAAAAAAAAAAAGCACAACAGATTTTGCAGCAATATCAGCTGCCATGGATTTGTCTGCTGATTTTTAATGAGCCCTCAGTAGTGGCAGTTTTGCTGTTTCGGGCATCAGCTGGGTGTACCTGCGTGCATCGCCCAGGTCCTACCTGATTAACCTTTCTCCATGGGCAGGCAGAGAAGAATTACAGAAATCATGTAACGCTGAATATGGGGCTGGGGGAAGACAAGATGACCATTTTAATACTCAGTAACAAAAGAACCAAGGTATTTTGCTCTTTTCCTATTTTCTTTTGTAAGAAAAAGAATATTTATTATATTTCTATATAATGAATATATAGAGATTTCAGAGTTTGAGTGTAAGTGGAGTTTTCCCTAACTAAGGAGTAAGAATAAAAGATTGAGTATTAGTGGGTTTCTAGGTGCTGGGTTATTTATAAAATCACCATTATTCTGGTGATCTGTAATGAAGAGGAGTACAAATTCACCCTGCTAATCTTTATAGCTGTATTGTACCACGTATAAATATCAGCTCCTTTCACCTCTGTTCATGCCTGGTATGTTGAGCTTTTGTCTTCCATTTCATGGTTAAGTGTATTTTAATACTGGATAATGTTATTTTTGCGGGTATTTCACATGCCACTTAGCTCAAAGCTCAGTGTGCTTGGGAGGTTATGTGATGTTAACCAACACAGAGTATATAAAGCATGTTAGAGATGCTAACATTATATAGGACGATAGTTTGATCCAGGAGATGATCATACCATGAAATAAATGAGGCATTTGAATTCAGGGTGTTTGCAGTTCAGGTTCATCCCTGCTTTGGTGTAGATCATATCTAGACGGTTGTTTGTCCATAGGGTCCGGCAGTCCCAACAAAAGCCAAGGGCAGCTTGACTTTGGTGCGGGGCCAGGAAAACCACAGGAAAACCACAGGAAAACCACAGACCACAAATGACAATTAAAACAGATTCCCAGCAAAGAAATAGTATCAGGAGAAAAAAAAAAAAAAACAACAAACAAAAACACAAAACCAAACCAAAGAGAAACGTGCTGATTACAGCTAAGGCTTTTGAAGATTACATCAAGTCAAACTTTTATTAGCAAAGTTGTGTTTCATGTAAAATGAAAATATCTTTTAAAACCATACGTGCACATATGCATGATACAAACAGCAACTACAGTACAACACATCTCTCTAAACTTTAATAAATGCACACTAACATTTAGCTCAAAAAGTAACATTGTAACAGTAACACCACATTTGCTTTGATCTTTTCTCAGGAAATTACAAAGTATCTTATTTAAAGTAATAATAATAATAATAGTAGTAATAAAAAACGAAACAGACAGTACGCTTTGGCTCAAACCCACCTACTGGTTCCTGCCTGAAAACTGAACAAATCAGTGCAGATCACTCCAGACTTTTACATGAAAGACAGAGAGCTGCAATGTAAACATGTTCTGGTACCCCAACATGGTTTATATGCCTCATTTTCAAATACTAAACATTAACAGAGATGCAGCTGAGGGCTTGATCCATTGTCAAACAAAGGAAATTCTCTTGCATGAAGAACTTCCTTTCTTTATATCTGTTCTTACAGGTACGTAAAATAATCTAGATGTACCACTCATCTGCAAAATAATGACTATAAAAAATTATGATGAGATTTCCTTTCAGAAGCACGCAAGGATCAGCAAATGCTATTCTAACTTTAGTTTACAAAACTGCATGTGGAATTACTGTTAAAAAACCCCACCTTTTTATATAGAAAGATTGTGCTAGTATTTGTTTTAATCTCCAAAATAATACCGGCCTGAAAACTTTTATTAAAACCTCTCATGCATAAGATCTGATCCATTCAGTCAATGGAAGTAGTTATCAGAAAAAGAGCTACTCATTAAAATTTGTGTAATAAGAACACAACAGAACAAATATCATAAATCATTAAATGATATGCTAATCAGATCCATTTAAAACTTGAGTTACAAAAAAGGTTTTTTTAATTTATTATACATACACACACATTTTTATCCAGAGGGGAAAGTCATTTTCTGATTTGGTTCCTAATTCCTAAAGATCCAGCCCCAGAAGGGCTTCAATACCCAGTCCTGTACCGTTAGCCTTGCTGAAGGGCAGAGACTGGGTCCTCAAATTTTGCCAGAGAATGAAGCTAGGGCCATGCCCACAAATTCTTGATTGTACAACGACTTTTTTTTTTAATAAAAACTTAGGTCTGAGATTACAATCCATACCAAATCAATAGTACAGCTCACTTGCACGGGAGGTAGCACACAGAGGGGTTTTTTCCCATTAGTTAGGAAGAGCTGATTTTATTTGCTTAATCTTACGCACAGTCAAAACTGCACAACTTTTTGAGAAACCTCCATCCCTCTCCTGTTCCACGGGAGGCTTCTTAAATCCACAAGCCAGGATTCCTGGGGCCAGGGAAATGTCGCCTCCTTGCTGGATGAAATCGCACCCCAGGTTGACCAAGATATCAAATCTGAAAGTGTCATTTCCCCTCTCACACCGTTACTGCCAGCAAAACGGAATGGTGTATCGGACCCACATGTAACCAAACTAACATCCGTGGCACAGGGTAATTAATAATTCTCTATCCAGCATGGTCTGCATCCTCCCACGGCTGGCCGTCCCTGACTCCCTCCTCTCAGCAGGCAGTCTGAAATTCCCTGCTAGGTATTAATTCATAAAATCATCACAGATTTCCATCAACTAATTTTAATAAACACTCCTGGCCAAAGTAAAAAAGAAAAGAAAAGAAAAGAAAAAGTTATTGGATTTAATGTACTCTTTCAGAACTGCAGTACTGTTGGTGATACTTTTTATTCAGCCTACATGGCCACACTTCCTCTCATCTGTAACAGATTTCCCTAGAAAAAAATGCAGCCCATCTCCTGGCAATGACAAAGAACGGCTCAGGAAAATCTAAGCTTGCTCTGTTAGTTTACTTTCAAAAGCAAATCTCTAAAAATCCATTAGTGTCCTGCACTTTCCAAGGTACGCTGTATGAGTCGTACCCTTACAATAGAAAATAAAACCCCAACGGGGGGTGGGGGGGGAAAGGAAAAAAAATGATTGGGAAAGAGAAAAAAGCTCAGGTGAGTGAGATTCCCCAGGAGTTTAGCCATTTGTTTAATATTCATTGGGCATATTCCTCAAAAGTCAGTGCGCTCTGTTCAACTTCCGTGGCACATCTTTTTTGTCACTGTATGATTTTTAGGCCCTGAGGCATCATGAAACACCAACATTAAGATTTAAGGATCTGAATTAAAAATTTAATGGAAAAAGCACTCATACCGGCACAGATGAGTAGCACATCACAGGAATGTCATAAACATCTCTTAGCAGCAACAGAGCAAGTGATAGCACAGGGGATTTATATTCATTATTCGATAATTTGACACTCACTAATATGATTTGAAATTTGTGTCTGTTTAACATAGGCATTTTCTGGGACAAGGAGTCTAGTTGATCTGCAGTGACCCAAAGTATGAGAAAACGAACAACTGGGATTGCGGCAGGGTCACATCCAGCCTCGCCCACGCGTGTCTTCGCCCACGTGTGTCTGCCCAAAGCTCTGCCCTGGTTAGTGACCCCGCAGCCGGGAGAGCTCTGCCGGGCTCCGGCACAGCCCCCCCCAGCCCTCCACCCAGGGGGGGTTAGCAAGGCTTTGGGGGAGCCCACCCCAATTTTCTTCCCTAATTTTGTTCCTATTTCAAAGACCCTTGATCATGTGCTAGTGCGGATGATTCCTAAAGGAAGTGTCTGCCCAAAGCTCTGCCCTGGTTAGTGACCCCGCAGCCGGGAGAGCTCTGCCGGGCTCCGGCACAGCCCCCCCCAGCCCTCCACCCAGGGGGGGTTAGCAAGGCTTTGGGGGAGCCCACCCCAATTTTCTTCCCTAATTTTGTTCCTATTTCAAAGACCCTTGATCATGTGCTAGTGCGGATGATTCCTAAAGGAAATACATTAAAAACAGTCCGAAGCTTGCAACAGAGGTTGTCACAAGCCTCATCAGTTCTTAGGCTTTATCTGGTTTGGGCTGCAGCAGACAAGAGTCAGCAGATAAAGATCCTGGTGGGAAATTTCTCTGTTGACTGAAATGACTCTGATGCTGATTTTCACATTTATCCAATTATGCACTCCCTTCTTTTCGAAATGAAGGTTCTTTCCAAAATGAAAATGACTCTGAACTTTTTCAGGATTTGGCTTGAGTGAAATACAGAAAATAAAACTGTATAAATAATACAAAGTGAATGACCTGGGTCACGGACATGGAGTGGGGTGATTTTTGACTCCCAGCAGAATTCCACTCATCCTTTTATACTCATACACACGACACCACTGAGGGTTTCAGGCTGGCTGTTTGGGGTTTGCTTTTCCTAAAGAGAGGCTATATGAAAGGCCTTTACAAGCTAAAATTAAAAAAAAAAAAGAAAAAAAAAAAGAGGAACAGATATGCAGAAGCATCAAGCACCAAAGGCCACTTACTGCTTTCAGAAGTGGATGAGGGCTGGGGAGGAGCCCAAGCGTAAGGTGAGCTGTGTGCCAACCACCGCCTTTCTACTGGTAAGGACCTGCATTTCTGTGGGCAACTAACGGGTCTTAATTGTAGCCGTTACGGGAAACTCATAACCACGTCAGTAATTCTCGCTTCCTCTCTTTCTTCCATTGAAGCAATAGAGACCATGAAGGAGCCATTGGGGATATTTGCCTAATTACTATCATGATGCAGAACGGCTTTTAGGATCTGTTCCTCCTGCCGTAACTGTTTAAAAAAATATTATAATTGAAGTGACAGTCATTTGTAAGTGCAAGAAGAAATGAAGCCATATTGATACTCTACTCAAATAAGCGTATTCAAAAATACAAATGCTTTTAAAGAAATTCAGGAGATTCCAATATAAAAAGACCAAAAAAATGTGCTGTACAGCTTTGCTGAGTTAGTGTTGGAAAGGCAAAGAAAAGAATCAGATTTAAACTAGCATTCAGTAAACAAAATACAAAAGAAACTATACCATAATATTTTCTCTTTGCTTTCGCTTTTGTTTATTTAACAATGAATAGCTTGAAAATAAATGGTCTCTGGAAAGTCAGGTAGGTCTATTTTATGTGATACTAGAAAGGTGTGACATTTATATGACTGGTATACACACAACTCCTTCTGAAAACTAGTTTTGCTGGTCTAAACTCATATTGAGAAGCAATCCTACTCATTCCTACACAGCTATACAGACTCATGCTACCAACATATCTCATTTCAAAATAATTTCCACTTGTGTCAATATTAATATCATATGTACAACGTCTCCATGAAATGTATGCTAGCGCACAAATATACAGATATGAGACAGACAACAAGCATTTTGCTTAGAAATGCAGCTTGCAGAGACTCGGGAAAAGAAATTAAAATACTTCCTAATGATGGTGGATGGGAACCCTGTTTTGCCTTGCCACAGGAAAGATACTGCAGCTTAACTTATTTAAGGAAATAGTGCCAGCTACTGGACAGAACATTCATCCCCAAGGCCAGAGCTCTGTCTTTTGAGAGCAAATTTTGTGTGGATAAAGTTGCATCTCTAAGTATTAGTAATTGCAGTCAGCTGTAACCACTAAAATAATTTTAGAGTATCGTAAGCAAAGGAGTTGATCTCTTTATGAAAAATGATACAATATATAGAATATATTTCTCCAGTATTTTAAATTATAATTTTTCTCAGTCGGAGGCATTGTGTCACTTTGCAGAGTAACCTGTTGGTTTTGTTTAATTTTCTTGTTGTGTTATAATATCTACAATGCCGAGGTCACCGTACGTGAGGGAATACTACATATAAATGTACGTACAAAGTGACAACAGCCACACAGGAAAAAAAAAATACTATACAGAGAAACATATTCCAAACCTAAAAATAGCAGTTAAGTATACAGATGTAACAGTGAGAAATTCTGGTTTGGTAAGACTAAGACATTTTGTACAGTAAAGAATTATTTGTTTTGTTTTAATTAGAAGAAAACACCTAGAAATTAGGATGGAAAATCATCTTTTAGTGGCAGTGACTTATTTTTGTATTACCTGGATGTCAGGTTCCTGACTGGCTGAATTGGCAACCTGCTTCCAATCACATGTGGTAACTGTGGAGTACTAATCAAGATAAATAGCACAATTAAACACAAATCATTCTGGCTAATATTTCAGGCGTGGAGAGGAAAAGTTGCCGTAGAACTCCCAGTGCTTTCCACTGATCCTTTTTCCTTAGATCCAGAATAAGCTCCAATAAATGAACCATCTTCATTGAACATCCCATGCTCCCCTTCTCCATAATCTACCAGACTATCAGCACTTTCAGTGGCTTTAATGTCCCCGTTAATTGACTGGAGGCTGCCTTTCAGCGGCTTTTCATCGCTGTCACTACAAAACAAAGAAATGCCTTTCCAAAAATCTAGCTTTTAATTGCAAGCATGGAAAGTGCTCTTTTATTGTGAAAGAAAGCAGCAGGAGGGAAGAGCGAGGGAAACATTTCTGTGTGGGTTGTACATTGAGAATGATCTGACCCCGTGCAGTCTGCTTGGCCTGATGCACCTCAAACAGGTCATGGACACTGACCCGACCTCCCCACACACACGATTTTGTCATCGCTACAACAGAATTGGTTAAAAAGCCAAACATCAATAAAACCGCACGTGAGTTTTGGCTTTTTCCCTTTTTGCCTTGGACAGATGGAAGAATGGACCAAAAAGTGAAAAGGAAAGAAAAGCAAATGCTGGAAAGGCTTTGAGGGATCCGTTCCAGTGATCAGTGCCTTGGACAAATAGAAGAATGGACAAAAAGTGAAAAGGAAAGAAAAGCAAATGCTGGAAAGGCTTTGAGGGATCCGTTCCAGTGATCAGTGCTGCTGTCAAGTCTTCGGCACCTTACCGAAAGAGACCGTTTCATTTTATAAAAGAGTGGGCAATATTCAGGGCCTATCCAATTCATTTTTCTTTTGAGGTGGGTGGGCGAACTGATGTAAAGATGTGGGGTGAGGCATCAGCTGTAGGTTGTATCGCACTGCTTTGTGAGCATTTGTTTGATTTTAGGTGACCAACAAAGGGGCTTTTTCCCCTTTTTTCATTTGCTCTGCTGTTATCTTATCTTACTGTAACTCATGGAGTTTCTCTCTGCTAAAGGGGAGGAAGAGGGAAAAACAAAAGCAGAATCAGAATGTCTGCATCTGCTCATACACAGTCTACGTTCAATGGCAATTTCAAGAAAAAGGATAGACCCACCACCAAAATTCAGGAAAAAAAAGGAAATTCCATTGGCCTTTCCTCCTAATGGCACCGCAGAGGAAGAACCAAAGCAGCCTGACTTCCCCTGGCTGAATACGACACTTGGGGGGATTGGGAACATAGAAAAGATTACCAAAAAATCAAATTACACCCCCAAATTAGGTACATAATCATTCAATTACAGCCTTTGCTGATGCCAACTCAGTGTCAAAACTTTGGTAATATTTACCTCTTCATCATATAATCAATAACGTGCATAATCAATACGGTAAAAATATTTGCTACTTTTCTGCACATGGCACTTCTATTTGTAAAAAAGACAAGTTTGGAGTTTGGGGGGAAAGGAGGGGTTCAAAGTTATTAACCTCAGGACTTTCTTACCTTTCTAAATATTTGTCCCATTAGAAAGCATTAAAAATTAAATAAAGATGAAATTATGCAGAAAAAAAAAACCTATTCCAGTACAAATAATGTAGTATATATAAGTGGGATTTCAACAGAAATCTTATGCCCTTAAGGCCAGCGACACCAGTTTTCCAGCATGGTTCTCATAATGATGTATTTTTCTTTATACCACAGTTACGTAATATTGTAAGCTTTAGTTATTTTAAAGCAGCCAAAGTGATTATTTCAGTTCTCCTACAGAGACTTCTGTAGGGAGGTTTGTTTGTGTTTTTGCCATCTCTTACTGTATTTCAAACTTTTCTTTGTTTTCTTCCACAAAACGAACATTCCCCACATTACATGATTTGGGCCTGACTGGGTTTCAGAAACCCACTGAAGACACAGAAGTCCTTCTATTGACTTCAATGGACATTA
>NW_009610715.1:13530-23735 GCF_000690535.1 Cariama cristata
TCCAAATTATCATATATATTTACATTATTCATACAATGCTAATTAAAAAAAACAAAGAAACAAACAAGTGAAAAATAACCACTCATACATCCACATTTACTTATATCCCAACTTGGATGGATTTAAGTATACTGGATATACCTTTGTATTCCTACCATTATCCACTCCTATGAGGTTTGCTTTGAAAATGAAAAATAGCGTTAATTGCATGCTAGAAAAATGTCCTAAATCATGATGACATCTGGAAACAAACAAAACCCCAACAAACACAAACGCTTGTTAAAGCAGGTCCTATTTACCTATATTCCCCAAAGATTTCATCTTTTATTGATTGAGCTTCGGGATCTGGATGCAAATCTTCTTTTTCTTTCACTGTACAAATAAAATAAAGCACAGATCTGTACGCCATGTTCTGCCGGGGACTTTTCTTTTCGCAGGTGCAATGGGAAAACCGCCTGTCATCGCCCCCAGCCTAACCCGGAGGGCAGCAGCTCGCAGTGCATGTCTGGCTGGACACAACCAGCACGCTTCCATCGTGGGTTTGGGGCCATTCCCTAATTTCTACGAAAGCTAGCAAGTGTTTATAGAATCATAGCATGGGTTGGGCTGGAAGGGACCTTTAAAGCTTATCAAGTCCAACCCCCCCACAATGAGCAGGGACATCTTTAACTAGACCAGGTTGCTCAGAGTCCTGTCCAACCTGACCTTGAATGTTTCCAGGGATGGGGCATCTACCACCTCTCTGGGCAACCAGATTTATACTTAAATAACCCTTACTCATTACTTTGAAAATTACAGAATTACTTTTAGCAAAATATTCTATTGTTAAGCAGTTTGGCTACCCATGGAAGTTACGTCAGCTGGTATGTCAAGCAGCAGTTATCAGGTGGAAAGTGAGCAGGTAGCCCTGCCAACGGAGGCTGAGGTGCAGCTGGTGAAGGACCTTGACTCTACGACTGGATTAAATACTGGAAGATTCAACGAGCACTATCAAAGGCCTTTGCAAGATCTCTGACCAGCACACAGCACACAGCACTCTCACCCAGAGAGCACAGTTTCACTTATATTCTTTAGAATCCATTCTGCAGATATTTATCAAAAGCTACAAATCCTAATTGGATGTTTCTGCTTGCGGTTCTGCAGCCCCCAGAGGAAAGTCTGAAGAATGCCTGTTATTAACATGTGAATATAGCGAAAGGACAATAAATCCATTTACCTGAATATTTTCCTCCTTTATTTCTTCTGACAAAGCAAATAGTTAGCAGCAGTAGGGTGAGCAAAGCGATGGCACACATCAGTCCAATAAACCACCCCTGGGTGGAAATTCCATCGTAAATGCCAGCATAGGCTTTGTGAAACAGAAGAGGAGTAAAAAAGAAGAAAATTAATAAGAGGAAAAGGCCATCACCCTGCTATAACATGAACATATAACGCGTTCTTCACTGGATCCTAATTGAATCAGTCTATCACTACTTATTGCGTTCAACTTAAAGAAATGCAAGACAGAAATACGTCCAGGGTGTGACATTTTTAGACGCTCTAAAGGGAGGGAGGGTCTAAAGGGGAATGCACAGTCTACTAGGCACAATACAGACATTTTGGAAAGGTAATTCTGAAAGAGTAGTTTACTCAAAGGATTAATGCCACACAGGAAAGCTGAACAGAGAATTGTTAAGCCTCTCATGCAAAAGCAGTTTTGCAAAAGGAATAGAGTTAAAAGTGCACCCAACACATGCAAACCACTGGACTGGCACACTTAAAATGGATTATATCATAGCACTACCCTTTCAAAATCGCATAGGAGGGAAAACTGTTTTGTAAAAGTTTGTAATTGTTCCAGGCTATTGAGCATCAAGTAAAGCAGAGGACTCAGCCAAGAACCATGGATGCGTTTATGCTCCCATGGGATTCGACTGCAAGGGTCAACTTAAAAAATCACAGAACAAAATTATGGTTTTGGTACATTTTCACTGCACAACGTAGGACGTAACCTCAACATTTATTTACATTCAAAGTAAATCTTTATCACCTTGAAGGGTTTCATGTCTCACCTCTCCCCCTTGTCTCAATTACATCTTCAAAAATGCTATTGTTATCAACCCAATTCTTAGTCACTAGACGAACTGTATATTCAGTTCCAGGCTCAAGTGCCTCAATGGGGTGAAACTTTTGGGTGGGCTTTACTGCTTCTGAAATCTTGCCGATCCCTTTACCTACGGAATGTACATATTCAAGTCATATCGATTAATGGCATTCACCGAACAAAAGGCCTGTGAAATGCACAGTTACAAATAATGTAAATAATACACAAATACGACATACAAGGATTTTTAACATTTGTCATTGGATAATCTGATTTTCAAAAGCAGGCAGTAAAGTAAAAAAACATTCCCCTTATTTGATTTTTAATATTCCATCAGATAAAATAAACAGCAGACTGAAGTAATCCTGATGTTTATGAAATGGTTTGTACATTTCCCAGGATGAAAGTTAATATTGATGAGGGATTATGGACCTGCTTTGACTAATGCGTGCTTAAAAAATTACAACTTGAAAATGGGCTTGCTTTGTATGGATAATCTGGGGTTTGATGCTTCTCCCATTGAACTGAACTCAGCAGGGAAGCACAGACAGCTTGTTATCTGGAAATGGATTCTTATATGTCTCACGGAAAAAAAAATTAACATTGGGATTTGTACTCGTTTCTCTCCTGACAGTGATTTTCCATGTCCTTTTAAATTCCACAATGCTTGCACAAAGCACTGTTTTAGATATAGCTGAAATTTGCTTTTAAATTGTTATTTAGGCATTCAAATGTTCCTGATGAGTTTAATATTTGATTAAGAGGTAGAAGGGAAATTCCAGTAGCCCTAGTTTTACAGCCTTTTTACTTGCAAAATGCCTACTGTAATTTCTGTCTGCATTAAGATTGCAGGGTATTAAATAAGCTTTTTTAAAATAGCATTTGTGGGTAACAGAAAAGAGGACATCTAGAGAGGTTAGCAATCACTGCCTGAACATGAAAAGCCTATTCACACAAGCAAATTCAGAACCACGTGCTGACACGGGGGATATCTCTTTAGTCAGCCAACGGGAATAACACGGGAGTGTGCCGGCCTTCAATGGCAGGAGAGAGATTTCGGGGGGCTGTGCTTAATAAACATAACTCTTTAATAGTGTTCAGTTGCCTAATTTGCCTGCTTTATCCTGCTTTATTTTGGACTGACAGTAAAATAATGCTCGTTAATACTTAAACTAGTAAACAAGCAAAGCAAGAAGCTTTCAGAGATTAAGGCTTAGTTGACAGCTGAAGGAAAAAAAAAAAAGATTAAGACGAATCCAAGCACAATCAAAGCAGCAGTTCAAGATAAGTTTTCCAAGGCAACTATGCATGTATTACAATAAGCAGTTAAATTAGTAGACCATTGGGACCCAGAGAGAACACATACAGCTGAAATACTGCTGATACTAAAGCACAGCTTATTAGCATAAATGAATCCATCTATTGGTAATTTTTGCTAAATGATGTATGTGAAACTGAGCTATAATTTTTAATCCAACTGCAAATTAAGCAACAGGATACCACAGGTATGTTTTAATTACATGTTCTAAAATCAAGACATCAGAAAAACATATTTAATGGAAAGACTATCCATAAAGTAAGAAGAATAAATGTGAATTCAACCCATTGTGTATTAAATACCGTATAACACTTAGGTACGACATGATAACCGCACGGTCCAATTTGTACACAACGCAAGCCTCCTTAGGAAGCATTTCTCCTGAACTCCTGGCAAGCAAAATGCTTAACCCTGACCTCAATGGTAGCCCGCAGCTGCGGTTCATTGTGCATTTTCTTAAACCAACTTAACCAGTCCATATCTAACACCTATTTATTTCCAGATTGTGCCAGGCTCTTCTTTTTGAACAGTCAGCTCTTTACAGAAGGAAAAAGGGGGAACTGATATGGCTGAAAAATAACCCTTTTCTGCCAGGTTATTGCTCAGCGGTACCAGCCCCTCCGGCCGGCCGGGCACCGCAGGGCTGGGACACACGGACTGGAATGAGGGTTTGAGCCCATTAAATGCCCCCCCTGGGACTGGGGATTTACCATTGGCTCTCCAGGCTGTTTAACATCACCTATCCCAAAACACTAAACACAATTTTTTCTTTAAAACTCGGTACAGGTGTCCAGTGATGGGTGATTATGAGGTTTCTTTCCATGCGATTTCTTTCTGGTCTGTGTTACACACTCAATATAGTACCTACAGAGGAGAAAGCATTGCTAATTGGGGCAAGTTTGGTGGTTGGAATAGAAAAAGCAGTGTAGCATCCTGAAAAATAAAAGCAAAGATATACAGATAAGGAAAAACTCAACATATTGAAAGGTCAGTGAGCTGCAGAAATTAGCTTCAGAAAATTGAAAGCAGTTGGGTTAGGTTTTTAATCTACAATAAGGGAGAAGAAGCATTAGTAATAAAGGCATATCACCAGCACTTCTCATCTTCCCCCACTATTTATCAGCCATACCATGGGACTCGCATGAACATTAAACACTGAACTGCAATTTTACAATATTCCTACCGGGCTTCAAGATTTATGAGAACAACAGAACACACATTTTTTATAGAAGCTTATGGTATAAAGGGAAAAACAATATAAACTGCCCCCAAAGACTCACAAGAGTGCTAGTTCTCCAAAAGTTAGCACATCTGTTATAAAACATACTTCTATAAAAAAGCTGGCAGTCTAATAGCTAAATACTAATTGTGGGCAACATCTTAATTTATAACCATACCTATCTAAAATACATCTGCTGCAATAAATGGAAAGTTGAACTTCCATTAGTTTTCCCCTACTGCCTGGCTCTTACAAATGTATAAATATGCATCACAAGTATCCTTCATCTTCTGGGCTTTCTTAGGGCAGGAGGTAATTCATGCTAAATTGGGAATATTTTAAGCTATAGAGATTAGTAAACCTGCTGTGTATAAAATCTATTGAGAAGACTTTATAGGGGAGTTAGTGATCAGCTATTTGTACTGATTGTCATTTGTGTGAGAAATCTGGGCTTGGACAAGAAGACAAGTTACAGTTTGTTTCATTTCTTGCTGCTTCTCTTTAGCTTTCAGCATTGGCTACGCTGGGGCAAATGGATAGAAGAGGGGAAAGCAAAAAAAATACTAGGAAAGACAAACAGTTAATCATAAATTTGCTTGCAGTGCTCCGAGACTGATGTATTTAGCACATTAAATTTAACACGCCTATTTTTCTTGTTTAAAATGGCAGGGGTTTGAAACAGAGATATACCACATATTCCTTCTCCCGGTCCAGCCAGCGTGCAGCACCCGGGCCGGCAGGACGGTTCATTGCCTGCAATTAGCAACAGGGTTTGATGGGCTGTGGGTCCCCCGGCCGAAGAAGAGACAGCAGGGTGGAGTGGCATAAATGACAGAAAAAGGAACTTTTCACCAAGATTTCATCAGGTTCTCTTGACTGTGAGCAAACAGGGTGTATTTTGGGGGTTTGTTGGTAACAATACCAGTGGTTACATACGGCTAAGACAGCTGTATTTTTCCTTTTCCACCGTGCCTGTGGCAAAAGAGAACTAAAACCATATATTTTGTAACAAATGGTTAGTCTCCTCACCTTACGGTGGGTTATGAAGGTTAGTACCCTCCGGCTAAGATTTTCAAAAAGCCGGTGGGAGTTACATGCCAATTGCCATTGAAATGTAATGAAACTGGTGAACTTCCATTCTCCGCCTTCTCTGGAAAATAAAACTACTGTTGTATGGCTTCCTCTGGATGAATTTTTCATTAAGGCTTGAATTTCTGGGCACCCAGTAATCATTCTCAGTATGTAATATGCGTTAAGTAATCCTCAAGAACCACCGGTAACTAGATGAAAAGCAGCTTTGTGTTAAAGAAGGACTGTTATATTAAATTAAATATTTTCACTTACGTAAGAACATTATTTTGTGTTATGTTTCTGATGGCTAATGATTATTGGGAAATCAACATTTTCAAGGGGAAAATTAATTAGTTTGTAGATCATTTAGGAAATACTACCTGAAAATAAAAAGTTCGAGATAAAACTCATTTTCTAAAGACAGCATACCTTCTTCTGAGGAATGAAGCTAAGATGAAGCCACAAAAATTAAACTATTATTTATTTTTCAGCACAACGCAAATATCCTTTTGCCCAGGTTCTTCACGATTGTCCATAGCATTTTATCAACAACTGGTAAAAATCTCTGGTTGCCGATCAGCGTTTCATCTCTGAGTTATTTTGGCTATGTTTAAGATCTTTCATAAGAAAGAGACCTTTTATTTCGTTGACTTTGTATCAGCTGCCAATGCCAGTGGTGTTGGGTCATGCAACAAGGATACTCTAAATGAAAGCGTTTATATCGCCTACTGCTACTTCTCACTAATTCCAGTGGGCCTGCGTCTAATCTTAGAGATAAATATTAAAGTGTGGTTTTCTTCTGTTAAGTAATTATAGAGAAACAGCCCGGTTTGACAGCGGCAGTACCGCCGAGCAGAGGTCTCCATCTCCAGCACTGCCAGACAAGCACAGAGCGCGGCACGGCTCCACCGGAGAATGAAGAAATAGAGATGTGAGCATGGAACGGTCTTTTCCTATCAGCATCCACTCATTGACCTTTTGGTAAAGTGTTACTAGCTCAAAGCAAGGTGTTACTCCTGACAAAAATCTGAATCCGAATGGTTCATTCACAGAGGAAGATGCTGCAGTTGTACAGAAAGGGTATGATCTACCCACTTATCTATACAGGGAGTTATATTTATTTAATTGAGAGAAACTTTTTTTACTAAATTCAGTCATTCATGCCACTGCAAACTCATCATCAGGAAATGGGTTGCACACAAATTAGAGGCTGGCAACTTTATCATTTAGAGCACAACAATTTTCCCTACGCAGACTTGTTTTTAGTGGCGATACATGCATACTCACATATGTACCTATTAAAAAAAAGAAGTCGACTTTTCTTTCTGATTCCAGATTATAGTAGTAGGGATAACTGCAAATAAATGAAATGAGTAGCAGTGATGCAGATGAAGTATATTGATGATAATATGTGAATGAATTCGTAGCTTCCACCTCAACACCTTCACTTTCCTGGCAGAATGTATCACGAAATTCTGAAATACCCATGGCACAGCCTGCCAAGGCTACATTTCAGCAGTGGAAGCTAGTCAAAGTCTTAAAATGAACAATGAGAGCTTTATGTTTTTATTACTAAAACCAGAACACAGTGGATATAGAATCACTGAATCAAAACCCAAAGAAACTTGGAGTGCTCTATCACGGAGTTTCATTTCAGAAGGCACCACATTTTATATCTGTCATTTATGTGGGTCATTTTAAATGATAAACTTTGACTTTCAAAATCACTCCCTTTCTTCAAAAAGAGAGATTGTTTTAATTTTGAGCCATTGCCTTTCTTCCCATACCACAGCTTAAAACCCCAAGAGTGATTTTTTTTCATCCTATCATGTTTACTTGAAAAATATCCAAACAATTTAGCCAGCAAATGATGACACAGAATTCTAATGGCATCTCAGCGACAGATGCAGTGTCCTAATTTAGGGTCGCTTGAGAACCAGCAAGGAGCACACATTAATCGCAGAACTGGACCCTTGCGGTTTTTATTAATTAACGTACTCTATTCTACAAGCATTTCACAAGAATCAGTTGTTGTCACTGCTGAAACAAAGTCTTAGGGAAGAAGAGAAAATGAATGGCA
This sequence comes from Cariama cristata, assembly GCF_000690535.1. NCBI lineage: Eukaryota > Metazoa > Chordata > Aves > Cariamiformes > Cariamidae > Cariama > Cariama cristata. Next base: position 21,302 of record NW_009610715.1, read on the forward strand.
ACAGTATCATCCTTTTAAGCATCACAGGCAGGGATGCATTTCATAAAAGCTGACAAGGTTATTCAAAGAAGTTACAGACTTTCAAGTGCCCAAAACAGATTATTCTGGCTGTCCAATGAAGGCCACAAAAGGTAACTAATGAGGTGAAATGGTGTATTTTTAGCTTGAAAAAAAAAAAAAAGGATTTTTTACTTTCCTCAATGAAGAATAAATTTTAAACCATGCCGATAGATTAATAGCTACTACTACGTGAGTACCTGTATACTACAGTAAGACTGGAGGCTACAAGAGAAGAAGTTTCACTACTTGAGAAAATAGCTCATGATTGGACCCTGAAATGGGACGTGATGAGTTTAAAGTACTTTTTACTTTTTTTGCCAGTAACTGAAGAGATTCTGCAAGTCCAATAGGATGTTGTGCAACAAGGACCATTTTTCTATTTTATATCGACATTTTTCCATACTGTTATTGTTGCTAAAAATGATGAAGCCAGGACTCTTTTGCTTATCACATTCTCTTTCTCCCCTCCTGTGGTAAGTGCACAGCAATGGTTTCTGATTAATAGCAAGGTCTTGTTCCTCAGTATTGTAGTTTTCAGACTTGCTGAGCAGAGTACATTTTATTTCATTTCAGTGAGAGATGAGCTATCATATAGTGCTTGTGATTTTCCTTTAAATCACTGGACATCAGTGGTTTCGGATAGGGTATAAGTGGCACACAAATGCTTACTTCCAGTCTCTCAGAAAATAGAAATAAAGCAATGGATCAAATCCACTGCAGTCAACTTTATGTTCATCCGGATTTTCCACGTCAAATACATGCTGCTAACGTTGCTGGCAGTCCCTCATCTTCATGCAAGGGCAGAATTTGTTTTTATAATATTACTGAGAACAGATTATCTAGATCTTCCAGTTTTCTGTTCGTGACTAAATGCAATTCACTTATTCTAGCACAGCTTAAAGAGTTGATTGGTGCGAATAGAAACACAGTACTGTACAGCAAAATGAAACAGATTAGCTCTACTTTTCTGAAGAGCGGCATGGCTACATTAAAAATTTCATTGATTGTTCTCATGGAAAGAAAAACAAATTTATTTCCTCTAATTGCAAAGGAAATGTCAAGCCTGGAATATTCTCAATAGATTTTTCCATTATTGTTAGAGCTTCTCCACATAAAAACATATCACCTATTAACTTACTCCCTTGAGCCATCGTTAGTCCTTCTTCTGTGACCGGCTTCCCACAGCCTTTGACTGTACAAGCCTTTACGTAGAATTTGTACTTGGTACTGGAGCTGAGACCTGAAAGCCTCCAGCTGAGCGTGGAGCGGTTTGTTACGCTGACGTCGTTCAGAGGGCCGATTTCGTGCGTTTCGTTTACTGAAAGGGAAAAGGCAGTTGAGTCAAATCCAGCAGCGAAAGACTAGGAATGTGAAGCGTGTCGTGAACGCTCCAGCAAGGGAGGCACTGCAGTAAGTTGGAAGGATGAAGCCTGAATAAGCATATCCCACCTTCCTGCCAAGTACTTAACTGGGATTTATCTCGCCCATGTCAATCTCCCAACTACTCGGTGAGCTATTGCCATTCTTAAAAAGCTCTCCGATTCTAGATGTGCACATACTGAGTGGGAGGTAAAAATTACTGTCTCCTAGGTCATTAAATATATATGAATTGCTTCTTGCTTTGCTTCCAAACATCTGCAAACTTTTGCAAGCAAGTTAACAGATGGCTGTTCCGCTTTGCTCCGCTCTGCCTTGGCACAGTTGGCAGTCGAAGGAGGGTTTGCCACTTCCAAACTGCCTAAACAGACGGATTCACTCTCTGCCCATGGTCATCAAAACCAAAAGGAAGATCCAGCCTCCAGCCCCTGCTTGCAAAGGCAACCGGGCAGCTCTGTTATCAGTAGAGAGAATTGAAAAGTACATGGAGGTTTTTTTTTGTAAATAGGGCACCGTCTAATCCTGTTCCACCCTCAAAGAACATATAAAATACCCTGAATTGTCACCACACCTCACAGCTGGTGTTGTGACAGTCTGGGACCAATACTGGATCTTGCCTGAGGTTATCTGCTTAGTCTCTTCAGTTCTTTCATAGGCGAGAAAGAAAGAAATACCCCATGTATTTAGTTGTTTCTCAATGTGATTGCTCAATAACACGACTCGGGTGGTAGTTGTCTGCATTTCTGCTGAGGCATACTACAGGGAGGAGGTGCTCACTGACATAACGTGAAGATCTGACTAAATGCGACTAAAGTGCTCTCAATACAAATTATTTTCATTGAACGGGTTTCACTTCAGTAAAACACACCTACAATTTATGGGTCTTCTTAACTACTATCTTAGGTATAATTTGCAAATATGAAACAATTGAATTAGTCTATAAATGTGGAATAGGGCATGGCAGGAATGAGCACTTTCCTACAAAAACAGGGTAGAA
>NW_009610715.1:23766-28029 GCF_000690535.1 Cariama cristata
TACATCAGAAAAGTGCGTGGAAAACTTTTTGCTCTGGAAGATGACTACAGCCTGCCCTCTACCAGGCTGTGTGCACATCGCAGTTCAAAACATGCCGTTCTGATGCTACGGCTGTTATTACGGATGTCAGAAATAGCCCTTCTCTTCAGTCTTGGTTTTAAATAACTCTGCATATATAACTCTTTTTTTTTTTTCTTTTCTTTTTTCCTAATGTTATTCCAACTAATAATTCTTAAATTCTACAGTCAGAGTAAAACAAGCACATACTTATCTGGTATTGTAAAACGTAGCCAGTAAGGTGGCCATTTGCTTTCTTGGGAAGTCCCCAGGACAGAGTGACGGAGTCCTTGTCGAAGTTCAGGATCCTTAGAAAACGTGGTTGTTCGGGGACTGGAAGATACAGGGATCAGCTTTCAGAGAAGAAGACTGAACAGGTCTGTCTCTACACATACTTGTTAAATGAGGATATAGCTTAGCTCTACACCTACAGTTCCTCTTTCTAGTGTTTTACGAATATTGGAGATTTTACAATCACTTTAAATAAGGAAATCAACTTGCTTGTTACGTGGATGATTTCTATTTATGTCCCTCTAGCCCATATTCTCATTTTGCCTTACCTCCTTCTGGAGTTTCAAACACGACGGGCGAGCTTTCCGGGCCATCTCCTTTGGTGTTGTAAGCCAGAACAGTCAAGCGGAATTCACTGAAGGGCTCTAGACCGGGAATCATCCCATAGTTTCTCTCTCCTATAAACGTTAGGAAGTGTTTCTCTGGGTGATGCCTTTTTCCATCCAGCATGCTTTTTGTTTTCCACCAACTGACCTGCATTGAGATTGGTATTTCTATAACAAATTATGTTGTATGGGGCTGAACACGATATTGATTTCTCTCATCTTCCCAGAAACGAGAGATTGCAATCTATCCTTGATCTGGGATTCGTTTATTCAACAATATACAAATATTTAAAGAGAAATTTGTAACCTTATAGCCTCTTAAATGTCCACGAACTCTGTCCCTTGGTATTCCAAACCAGAAGACTTTGACGAGCGTGCTGTTCACAATATCCACCGACACGCCGGAAGGAGCGGCATCTGGAACTGTAAAAACAAAAGTGCTGCATATTAAAGGCGCTTACAAGAGCTCAGTTTCACACTGTTCACAGCTACAGGGCTTGGCTTTCCAGCTCAAGCTGTGGCAGTTACGCAGTCTTACTGCAGGCAAGAAAAAAGCCATTCCACCTGCATCCAGTGGCTGAAATGTGCTAATAAACATTATTTTGCCATATCAGGGCCTTCTGCTGAGGGCTGGAATACAGGTGCACTGGGACATATGAATTTCTACACCAGTATTTATGATTTCCTGTTTCAAGTAATGCTTACAGCAGTGAGAAGAATAAAAAAAAATGATTAACACAGTACTCAACAAGGCAATCAGGAAGGTTGTTTTTTTTTTTTTTATAATCAATTTCATTTTACAACTAAGCTCATTAAACAGTAGGATTTTAATCACTACACAACACAGAGAGCTATTAGAGCGCCTGAAAGAAAGAGGTTTGATCCACTGACAATGGAATTGCAAGGAAGATTTTCCACCGATAGGTATACAATTAGATCCATCACAGACACACAAGGAAAATACACATAGAATCATAGAATCATTATGGTTGGAAGAGACCTCAAAGATAAGTCCAACCATATACCCAACGCCACCATGCCTGCTAAACCCACTAAACCATGTCTTGAAGTGCCACATCTAAACGTTTTTTGAACACCTCCAGGGATGGTGACTGCACCACCTCCCTGGGGAGCCCATTCCAATGCTTAACAACTCTAACAGTGAAGAAGTCCTTTCTAATGTCCAGCCTGAACCTTCCCTGGCACAACTTGAGACCGAAATGCTGCGGGATTTCTTTCTGTTGTCACTTTTCACCACCTCTTCTGCCATACACACTACAGGGGAGAGCAGATGCCCCACCAAATCTTCCTGTTGGCCACCTCTGAGTGCACAGTGGGGATTCTCCTGTCTGAACAGCACCAAGACCTTTCCCAGCACCAAAGCGTTATGCTGGTGAAACACCAGGAAGCACTTGCCAGGTTGTGAACATCAAACTGGTCCATTCAGGGCTGATAACGCAGAGCTCGGTGCGCTCACTCAACAAGAGGAGTTCTCCAGAGAGCCCACCTTAGGATTTGCTCCCCTCTGTACAGTTGGTAACATTTTTTACATCTATGGTTATCACAGTAACTTTACTGACAGTTTCAAGTCACCTACCATGGATCACGATACTCCACAACGGCTTCTGCGAGAAGCTGCAGCAAGTGGAGAGGTGGGAGCAGCAGCACCAATGTTACTGCTACTGGGGAGTGATGGCTGCGGGATGCGGTGGGTTAAATCAAGGACGTGGCTGTCTGGTCATTTTAATAAGCAGCCAAATATGTGCTTGTCTTAGTTGGCTAATCCACTGTGGAGTTTTCAAAGCCCATTCAAGCTGTCAGTTTATTTCATTCTTAGGAAAACAACTTAAAGATTTCAGATTCTGCACGGGATGAAAACTGTCTGACTTTAACTAATAAAATTAATCTGCCGATCTGAACCATGGACCGTTCGCTGGCCCTTCTGGCCCCTCTTTGCCAACAGCTCCCAGCCCCTGCTGCCAAATGTTTGCAAATGTAATAAGCATTTGCATTTGGGATCAAGGAAGCTTGGCGCTCCACGCTAGCTGGCCACCATGCTGTTTACTCCCTTGCTGATTTAAATCCTTAATTTCTACAAAAAAGATTCCTTTTTTCAGTGGTGTTAGCGCTTAACTGGGTTGCTTCCTAAAGTGAGGCTTGGCATTGCTTTACTGCAGCTGGATACATTCCCAGTCCTCCAAATACCTTCTCTAGTCATGCAGTGAACACCAAAGGGGACAGGCTGCTGTTCAGAGATGTTGAGGTGGCCTCAGAAGTGACATTATCCAGTGCCCCACGGACACAGCAGGGCTGTTGCATCCCGTGTGCCACCGGCATTAATTCTATTAGCAGGGCAATCCGCCCCTATGTTCACCTCTCCTAATGAGACGTGATTATTAAAGCCCATTGTGAAGCTGGAGCTTGAAGAGCATGTGCAAAGGGCGGGTATCATATCACAAGCGGTTGTTGTCATTTCAGAGCAGCCCAGGGTATCTATTTTGTGAAAATAGATGGCAAGGGGAGAAAGCCTCTTTGTTTGATTTGGTCTGGATGATGCACCGCAGGCCAGGCAGAGTCCAAAATCAGAGGTGGGCAGGCACTGAGAAGACCCAGGGAGGGAGCCTGGAGCAGGAGCAGATCCAAAGCAAAGCCTTACAGTGGAGGAAGACCTCTCCCGAGACACAGGGAGGCCTGAGAGAGGGCTGTGTCATGCGGGAGCCATGGAAAGCCACTGGACAGAAACCGAGACTGGAGAAGAGGACCCGTTCTTCAAGGACTCAATGGACAAGGGAACACCCAGGATACATGGGAATGTGGCATCATCTATAAATTCACTACAACGCCCAGTGCCTGAGTGTTTACACCTAATTGCCGGAGTATTTAACTTCTCACAGTGTTAAACTGTTGAATCGGGTCCCAGACAAGCTAAAGATTTTTTTCCCACCAAGTACAACACAATGACTGCTACACTTCATAGACTTCTTATGGACTGTGGCCTTCAAACAAGTATCCACATTAAGCCAGCAACTGAGATTAATGAAAGCACAAGTGACCTTTCCAAAAAACCCCTCAAACTCGAGCAAGCTGGCATCCACAGCAGCCAGCATCAGTCATATCTGTGTCTCATGTAGCCCATCACGCTGAGCGCTGCCATTTAAGCGGTTTTAGCCATAGGCTTCCTAATCCATCACTCCATATCCGATCGTTTTGCATCACAAGAATCCCCCACGCAGCGTATTTTTACATGAAAGTTTCCGCTCCTTACCATCCTCTCCTGAATATCCGATGGTAACGTTTGGTTCAGGACCGGATCCTAAATTATTTACTGCTTGGACTTTGATCTCATAAGGCACAAAGGTGGGAGTGTTTCGCAGGGTCAGAGAATGCTTCTTCACCGTCTCCTCATTCCAGTCCGCCTCGACTCCCCGCTGCCGCCAGCTGACTTTGTATTCCAGCCCCGGCCCGTTCCTCTCCACAGGTTTCAATGGCTGTGGAAGAAGTTAAAAGAGATCTTTTCTGCCTTTGTTGCGCTAATCACAAAATAGCAGCTGAGAGGAAGGGCAAATAATTTTGGAGAGTGTGTTACAAC
>NW_009610716.1:0-246 GCF_000690535.1 Cariama cristata
AAGTGACGACCAAGCAACCGTTAGCTGCTGTTCCAAAACAAGATATGAATTCTTTCAGTCCTGGAGAGTGACCATCAAAGAAAGACAGAAAGCTACATCAGATTTGTTATTAAAATAACACAGAAACCTCTCACACAGTAAAACTGAGAAGGGGTGGGGAAATCAGGCCCAATCAATGTCAGGAGAAGGGGAGGCTGAGGGGAGACCTGATCACTCTCTACAACGACCTGAAAGGAGGTTGTAGCC
>NW_009610716.1:573-984 GCF_000690535.1 Cariama cristata
TTTGGAAAAATACAGTTGGGGGAAAAATAGACATTTTCCATCCAAAAATCAGCAGGGATAAATGTCATCCTCTCACATGAGTGGAATGAATGAGAAATACTGAAGGACATATTTCAGCTCTTTGTTTTACACAGTAGTAACAGGTTTGTAGCAAAGATATTATCAGGATGCAAGATCTTTAGGGAAAAGTAGTAGTATTTATTATCCCAGCTGTGATGAAGACAGATGGGAGCTTGACAATTTTTTCCAGCTGTGTCAGCTGCATATACTGAATGCTGGAAGGAATCTTGTCTAATTGTTGTGTCCTTTTCTCTATGTATTGGAAACAGACTACTGTGTTAAATGAACTCTTGGTCTGAACATTTATGTTCTTATGGTCCTCCTTGCACTTCTTATTTTATATATGCAGAT
>NW_009610717.1:0-4060 GCF_000690535.1 Cariama cristata
CGCACACGCACACACATGTGCACACACACACGCGTGTGCAGGCTTGCACGCACACCCCAGGCCCCGCAGCCTGCCCAGGTCCCCGCTCTTAAACAGACGGCACAAAAAAAGGAATTGAGATTTGCAGATCTGATAATGAGCCAGTTAATGACATAAATGATACCTCAAGAACCTCACTAAACCATCCAGGTCCTACAATTTAATCTGTAATAAATACTCCTGCATCATTGCGAGATGGCTGCTCATAATGGCAAATGAAATATGCTGGTATGATAGGTACAATAAATCTGGATTTTCCTATGGTTCCCTCAGGCTAGAACAATATGTAACCAGAGTGCGCACTGTCAGGATGAGCAGATCTCAAAGCCATCATAAAATCTAAATGGGGACTAATTAGGAGGCCCTTCCCTTCTAGAGTTACTATTTCTATTGACATTTTCCATGCATGAGCCCCTCCATAACATCATAAGTCACCAAGATAAGAACTCCCTAGATTATAGGGAAAAAGCTTTAATGGAGAAGTTGAACTCAAAGGCGATGCATAAATTTTCCTTCTGATACCCCGGGAAGTCTGTGTTCAGTACTTTCTTTACAAACTTTTCTCCCTGGCGCCGGGTACCACTCCGCCCGGCCCCGTCCCTGCTCCCACCCTTGCCTGGGGATGCGCTGGCAGCGGGAGGGGGGGAAGTGCTGCCGTGGGACCCCCAAACGCCCCCAGCCAGGCTCCTGGGAGGGCATCACCCTCTCTGCACCCCGATGCCTGTTGCAGGGCGCAGGGGCAGCAAGTTGGCAGGGCCGCGGGGCACAGGGAAGGTGAGTCCAAAGGCACCTATGGGGTCCATAGGTGGTCTCTGTAGCCCCGAGGGTGGAGGGCAGCTTGGCACAGGATGGAGCGCTTGCACTGGCAGGGCTTTGGGGCAAAGTGCCAGGGGGGGCAAACGGCAATAACAGAGCCAGGATGGTCCATGGGCAAGTGATGGTCTGCTGCGGGGCATGCAGCGCGTCTTCTCCTGGCTGCAGGGCACGGCCCCAGGGAAACCCAGCAACCCTGACGCGAGGGTGGGCACGTACCAGTGCAAGAGCATCACCACTGCCCCCACGTCCTCCTCAACCCCCCCTTCAGTCACCACGCAGAGGCTTGGGAGAGCAAGGCGGGTTTTTGCGGGGCCATCCGGGCATCACCGACATTGGCAGGGGGGCAAAAAAAAAGCATCTCCAGAGGTTTCTTCCCCTGCCTGAGCACACTCCGGGAGTACCGGAGTGAGGGATGCTCCGAGGCCGTCACCCCGCGGGGTGGGCGATGCATGGGAACGCGCTCGGGGTGCAGGCAGCTCCGTCCCCTTTCACCGCGTGCATGGCTGTGCTCCCGCTACCTATGCAGGGACTTACACACACCTGGGCTCCTCCTCGGCTGAGCACAGAAAGCAAGATTTATTGGCTGTTTACAGCAGACTTTACATTCAATTTTCCCTTGTCACATTCGCACAAGCGGGGTGGGCGATGCATGGGAACGCGCTCGGGGTGCAGGCAGCTCCGTCCCCTTTCACCGCGTGCATGGCTGTGCTCCCGCTACCTATGCAGGGACTTACACACACCTGGGCTCCTCCTCGGCTGAGCACAGAAAGCAAGATTTATTGGCTGTTTACAGCAGACTTTACATTCAATTTTCCCTTGTCACATTCGCACAAAGTAATTGCCCTTGTGTGTACGTGCATATTCCTGTTTGCTGAAGGCGTGGGTGCGGAGCCTGTCCTGCCTCCCCTGATGGATCGCCTAAGGCCCAGCCTCCAGCTGCGGGATTTAGGAACTGTCCCGCCAGTGATGCTGCGGGTCATCCCCCAGCCCCTGTACGCGATGTGCGCGGGGTCCCAGTACGGCCCCGCAGCCGCCGTGCTCTGCCAGGGAGAAGGGAGCGGGAGCAGCCCCGGGCTCCCACAGGCTGGAACGCTGCAGGAAGATAAAACAGCAGCGGTGGCACAGCCGGGCGCTCCGGCCGGGATCGGCATCTGCTCTCGGTGTCCTTACACTTCGAGTGCCCTCACGAGCGCTTTGCTGAAATACCCACAGCTGGACGGACTAGGGGGGGCCTCGGGGCTCCCCCCGCACCATGCCGGTGGTGCCGGCAGACCTGAGCCCAGAAAAACCCAATGTGGACAAATAACGCAGAGTGAATAATTTACAGATGAAGAGCCAAGGCAGCCTCAACCCCCCGTGAGGTCCACGAGAGGGCACCCCAACGGCGCGGGCGCCCCCCACCTTCCCTTTGGAAACGCCAACACAGTCCCCTCATTTTTCCTTCTATTGATAACTGAACACATCACGGTCTCCTGGCTGTCTTCTGTTCTGTTTTAAAGGTGGTGCCATGCTGTGCGGTGCTGTGCCATACCATGTTGTGCCATGCCATGCCATGCAGTGTTGTGTCATGCCGTGCTGTGCTGTGCCATGCCATGCTGTCCATGCAGTGCCATGCCATGCCGCGCCATGCTATGCCATGCCGTGCCATGCTGTGCCATGCCAACGGGAACACAAGAGTTCGCAGTCATGCCAGGCGGGCAGCTGGCACCCACACCCCACAACTGGCCGTAAATCCCTAACAACACCGATGTCCGTGACACTCCAGCAGCTTCCTCGGCGTTATGTGATGGAGTAAGTTATTTTATACAAACACAGGCACATTTACATATGTCAAATTAAAGTGGCCCCGCCGAGCCCAGCTCCGGGTTGTCTGATTATTTGGCATCAGCTCGTATGAATCAGCCACTCAGGAAGGACATGTTAAAATTTCCTAAGATTTTTCGAAGGGTCAGTTTAGAGATCTTCCTGAGCTTTTTAGGTTTTTGACTCTTTAGCAGTCAAGTTTTTAATCTCTTTGCTCTACTGAGATTTTTTAAAAGGGTTTTTGTCACTGCTGTTACCTTTTTTAATGGGAAGCCCAATTCCCATCTGAGGATGTGCCCGTGGCCGCTGGAGCTGTACACAATTATCAGCGTAATTCAGCAGTGCCTTTATTGACCGTACAACTGGGACAAGTTTCTTGAAAACTCAAAAGGTGGGTGCCGGGCAGAACCGAACTCCTCAGAGGGTGCCTGGGGCAGCGGGGAGGTGCAGCGGGACCCCCGGGCACAGCTCTGGCACAGCCCGGCCCCGGCCATGGCATCGGGGGTGTCACCTTCTGCCTTGCCCCATTACACCCGACTCGATGCATCTCTGGTACTCGGGAAGCAGAGCTGTGATCTTCTCCTCAAGGTTGTCCACTTCTGCAAAATGGGGAAAAAGACAGGAGAATGCAAGATGTGCCAAGCACATCATCAACGACTTACTCTTTTGTAGTCTTAGAAAATAATTTTCATGAGCTTTTACAAATATTTTCTCCCTTGCATACACCAAACAATACGAAAATACACTGAGAAAAAATGGTAGTGAGGTAACTTGCATTGTATAGAATACATAATGGCCCCTACCTTTGATGACATTTATCTTTACTCATGAGGGAAGACCTAATAACATGAATTATCAGGTCCCTCCTCACTCATGAAGAATAATGTCATAGAGGACCCACGCCATCAGCCATCGGAGGTGTTCGGTATTAATCCTCCTATTGTTCGAGCCGGCGGATCACTTGCCTTTTCATTGTTTTCATGAGATAAGGCAAACCTGCATGGAGCGGCGGTGAAAATGCAATTCCGCAGGAGTTTCGACCCGATTGAAATGCTGGAGTTTTCAGACATGATTATCTTTGATCTTCAAATGCACATTATGTTTTTGAAAATTACTGACGTCGGTAAACAAGCATTTTCTCAAAAACAGCATTCCTGAAGGATGAGTCTAAATACCCTTTCCTCAACTTTGTGTTTACACAGAGTTAGACAGGGGAAATGAGCCTTCAGAGAATTATTAGAGGGCAAACGAGAAGCAGCCAAGTTTATGAAAAAATAGCACAAAAATGACTGAGAGGATAGAGATCTATATCCTAAGTCAACTCCAGTTCCATTTCATTATTTTTTTTTTGAAGGAAGAGCACTGGCAGGTGTGATTTGCTCTGTGTTTTCTAGCCGGATTT
>NW_009610718.1:0-223 GCF_000690535.1 Cariama cristata
ATATTATTTATAGAATATAAAATAACAGAACATTTCAATGAAGAGTAAATGCACCAGCCCAACCCGTGTGAAAGCTATTACAGCAGATCTCACTGAAGCCCTTCACCAGACCCTGTAGGAGAGTTCCTCTAGGCATCTGGGCTCTGCAGACTGGCTAGTAATAGAAAGCAGAAAAAAGGGAAGGCAAAAAACTGTTGTACATGAAACACAAACACTTCCCCCC
>NW_009610718.1:275-574 GCF_000690535.1 Cariama cristata
GTTAAAGCATAAAAAGGTAGCCAGTTTGCGAATTAAAATGCATACCCTCTTCCCACTCACCTCCTTGCCTATGCCCGTCTCCCAGCTGAAAACAAATAGAACAGACTAAACCCATTTTTTTTACTTATTTAAGGAATATTGTAATGCATGCTCTGAGGAAAAGAAAAAGCTGTGCTCATGCATACATCTCTGCTTGCTCCAGTCATCCTGAATATGCATCACTGCCTGCTGCTTATGGCAGTGCTCCAGGTCCTCTCCTCTCCTCTCCTCCTATTCTCTTCTCCTCTCTCTATCCCTTT
>NW_009610718.1:591-2071 GCF_000690535.1 Cariama cristata
TCCTCTCCTCTCCTCTCCTCTCCTCTCCTCTCCTCTCCTCTTTGCCTTTTTTGAGAGTTCAGCTAGGGTGAGCAGGGGACTCTCTGAACTGACCCTCTCTTGATTTCCCTTTTTTGCCCACTTTCTAATAAAAATGTGCCCATATCCCATGTTGGTGTGGAGAGCTGCAGGCAGGGAAGGGCACTGCTTTATGTGCATGAGCCGAAGGAGCTCTCCCATGGGAGACTGTGCTTCTCCCTGTTGCAGAACTGGGGGTCCCAGTGTGTTGAGGGAAGGGCAAAAGCACAGGAACAGCACAACTGAGTCCAGGAAACAGCCTTGGGAATAAGGCACTTGACTAACTGTGTCACAAGCCATTGCTGAGGTTTGTCCCTAATAGGGAACATGGCCATTGATATTAAATGAGCTCTTGGGCTTTGAAAAGGCCAAGCAGCTATGCAGGCAGCATCAGGCAACCATGCAGCCAGGTGTAATCAGCTGGCCTGCTGTCTGAAGTGGAAGCTCTGGGAGACTTGCATGCTTAAGAAGAGGCAAGTAGAAGTATTGAAAATCCAGAAGCATATCTACTCACTTTGGAAACACAATGAATTTATTAAAGGAATATGACTGCAGGAAAGAGTTCACATTACAATCCACTTCCTGTATCTTTATGTAACGTCTTTCAATCATACTGCAGCTGTTTTCTCACACTGACAGACTGAGGTTGCTTCTAATGATGGAAATGCTTAGGTATTCCACTCTAGATCATCATGTTTAGGTGCTGCACAAATGCATGGAAAAGCAGAAATCCAACAGTCTAAATGAAAACACAGATGGGAAGGGGTGGCTTGTAGTGACTTTTGCAGTGTGGCTCATCACAGCCATTGACAGATCAGAAAAAGGTGATCGGATTTCTAAATCCCAACCTCACATCTTGGCTAGTGGCATCAACCTGCTTGGTGGATGAGGGAAAGGCTGTGAATGTCATCTACCTAGACTTCAGTAAAACCTTTGACACTGTTTCCCACAGCATTCTCCTGGAGAAACTGACTGCTCATGGCTTGGACGGATGCACACTTTGCTAGGTAAAAAACTGGCTGAGTGGACAGGCCCAAAGAGTGGTGGTGAATGGAGCTAAATCCAGCTGGTCACCAGTCACAAGTGGTGTTCCCCAGGGCTCAGTATTGGGGTCAGTTCTGTTTAGTATCTTTATCAATGATCTGGATGAGGGAATCAGGTGCACGCTCGGTAAGTTTGCAGATGACACCAAGTTGGGTGGGAGTGTTGATCTGCCTGAGAGTAGGAAGGCTCTGCAGAGGGATCTGGACAGGCTGGATTGATGGGCCAAGACCAACTGTATGAGATTCAACAAGGCCAAGTGCTGGGTCCTGCACTTGGGTCGTAACAACCCCATGCAACATTACAGGTTTGGAGGCGAGTGGCTGGAAAGCTGCCTGGAGGAGAAAGACGTAGGGGTGTTGATTGACAGCTGGCTGAACAT
>NW_009610719.1:0-223 GCF_000690535.1 Cariama cristata
TCCGCCCCCCCAGGCACCCACCTCTCTTTCTTGCCGTCCAGAGGTGACTTCTTCGAGGACGCAGTGGGGCTCCGGCTGTGGCTGGACTCTCTTCACCGCAGAAAGCCCAAAGGAAGGGAGAGATGCTCTCAGCGAGCGCAGCCCCAGCATCCCCCGGCGTGAGCTGGTGAGTGGGATCCTGCCTGCCCATCTGCACACCCCAGCCCCGGCCAAGTCATCCCCC
>NW_009610720.1:0-1558 GCF_000690535.1 Cariama cristata
TCTCTTTTGCTTCTCTTAAAGTCTACTGAATTTAATTTTTCTTGTATTTCCATCAACAGCTCTTGCCTCACTGAAAGCGTTAACACAGCAGAAGTCTTTTTTTTCCCCTTTAAATCATTTTTAGAAAGAGAAACAGGCTCTGAAGTGATGAAGCATATAACCTCATTAAAAAGAACAGAGTTAAAACTTCCCCTTTCTTGCACGATTATGTAGCTGAGGATGCTACTTTGAAAAGCCAGAAGAATCCATCCCCATATCGGCTTACAGCAGGAGTACATCTTGCAATAGAAAATGGCACAATGCCCTTTATGCACTTAGACCTTCTGGAATTTAAAGGCATCGAGATACACCTGGCTAACAATTCCGTCAGCATGGTAGTGCTTCCCACTGACCATACTGGAGGACCCTTCGTCATGCAAGGATCCTGGGAGGGGATGCTACAGTTTAGGCAGCAGTGGAGTTACGTCATATATGCATATATATATATATTTCTTTATTTATTTATTCCCTTCTCCTCCAGTGCAGCCTTTCCTTCTAGTGTTGTCACTGTTTTCTCCTCTGCAGTGGTGGAGGCATTCCTACATTATTTTTCTTTCTAGATTTCAATGTATAAATGTCTCCAAAGACGACACAGCAGTGGCATCTGTATGCCTCTGCCATGAGGCAGAAGTAACATGCCTGAGGTCGGCTAAACATTTAAGTACCCTTTGAAGATTTACGAAGGTGACAATTTCAATTCTGTGGAGACGTATGCGACTGCTGAACACAGTGTGTATAGAAAACCACAGAGCAAATGCTCCGCTGGTGTGAAATAACGGCATCTGTTTGCCCCAGGTCAAGGCCTCACATCAATATTGAATTGCACACTTGGACTGCTCTGGTCTAGCCTGATTATTGTACATAAATAGATCCTAAGAGCTAATGCGGTGCATTGTGTTTCTATTCTTTGCAATATGTATGCAATATACAATATTACCCTGTTGTTTTACAGCATATAAAAAAAAGCCTGATTTTTTTTTTTAATACCTACAAAAAGTCTATGGAAGCTTTCGGTAATTTTGTTACATTTCACTTTTCAAGGGACACTTATTACTGAAAACTGAGTCCCAACAGTACTTTGAAAAACTCTTCCAAGTCTGCGAAATCAGATCTTCACAGCAGCCTTGCTAACAACGCTACCTGGAATGACAGTGACTCCCAACCACTAACACATGCAAAATGGGTGACTTACCCCACCAACAAAACAAATCCCCTACAGATAAAAATCTTGTGCGTAATGGATTGATACTATAAAGAGAGAGATCAATAATGCCTGGAGTCAGCCTGAATGCTTAAATTAACGACTCCCCAAAATAGCAGTAATACGAGGCCACGTGGCACAGGCTGGCGCCTACCTGAGACTACAGAGTGTGAGCAATACAGGGGCAAAGTCATCTAGGGACTTTTTTTCCCCTTTTCCATATTTTCAATACCATCTAGATACTGAAATAGGTCAGGGTTTGTTTTACTTGTTTGGCTGGCTTTTTTGAAAAAAGGACCTAAATTCATGTCTTTGCAA
>NW_009610721.1:0-1597 GCF_000690535.1 Cariama cristata
TGTTCACACCATGTATGTAGTAACTGTGGAGGGGGTGGGGGGGACTGGCTTCATCCCTGTGTCCTGTAACAGTCATCTCATGAATATCCATCCTGAGAGCTCCGCACCGAGGGGCGGAGGGGAAGGCGAGGTTGATCTTCATTTTGCTGTCAGGGTGGTATGGAACTGATACCAGTTCCAGGAACTGATAAGGAAGGTCAGGAGAGCCATTTGCCATGGCTGCAAAAAACATCAACAACAGCAAACGTGAAAGCCGGGCTGTGGGACCAAACTGAAACCCTGTTGAAACTTGGTCTGGGATGGTTGCTCTCAAAAGACACAAAGGGCTTTGCAATCTCGCCGTAAGTCTCAGGAGCTGCTCCAGGGTGACAACAACCAGTTTTGATTTCGGCTTGCTGCTAAGTGACGGGTCTTTACTTTCAATCTAATCTGGTTTGTACGAGACTTTGACTAAATTATAGAAAACAGAAGTACTTATATTTAGGAAGACTGTCTCTGCTGTCCTTTGTTTCCTAACACAAACTATATCAGATCTTCTGTGAGTTTTTGCTTGAGTAACAACCATATTTGTCCAGAAAGAGTAAAACCAGATCAGCTCAACCTTATCGTATTGCATTTATTTTAGCAGCTCTGTTGCGAACTGAAGGATATTAGTCCATGCGGGAATTCCAGACTCACATGAGTAAGTCTTACACTGCTGTGTAACTCCAGGAAACCCAGAGCTGAGTCTGAATCTGGACCACTTTGAAGCCTGGGACGTGCCAACCCTTCCTGATACCTCCTGGTGGTAACACGTCCTTCTGCGTGGTAGACCTGGCTGCAAGAGGAGGAGGGGAGAGAGGCAGGGTCACCTCTCTCCTCGCAGGGAGCTCCCCTTCTCTGGGGGTTGGGACCCCCCTCTCCAACCCCCCCCAGATCCCCACCTCCTAAGTGAGTGCCCCAATGGAGCAGCTCTTGTCCCCAAAGGCACTTTATGAGTTTTAAGGTCAGGCGTGTGATGGCTCAGCACGGTGCCCAGCCCCGGTGCAGAAGCCGGACCCTGGTCCCGTAGCACCAGCCCCTGCTCCTCTCCCAACACCTCCTGCTCTGAGGGGTGCATGGGGCCGGGGATGCTCCCAAAATGCTTGCTGCTCTCCACAGTCCCATCTGCTGCAAGGTGTCTCTGCTCTTCAACCCATCGCTCCGCAAGGTCGGGAGGCACATTGCCAAGGAGCTCGTAGTACATCAGGCTAAGATGTTTTCACGCCATGGAGCAAATGGCCCCAGGGGAGCTCGGGCTGCCCACACCGGTCAAGGCACAGGGGTTATACCCGCATGTGAAACTCCTGCCTACCTCGTCCGCTGAGATACGTGGCCTTGGCTCCCTGCAGCTTAATCCAGAGGAAAACAGCCACAAAGGGCCTAAAGCGCCTTAAAACGGCGTGTGTTGAGTGTGCGGCGTGGGAAGGCTGCCCTGCTCTGGGAAGCTGCGTGGAATCAAGGATGAAATCTGCACCCCGAGAAGGTCCATGCCCACCTCTGGCTCCTGAGGGGAAGCATTGTGGGGGTGCCTCACCCCAGAGCTGGCTGCCCTCCACCCGTGCTGCCTCGCTAGAAC
>NW_009610721.1:1704-3837 GCF_000690535.1 Cariama cristata
GACCCCGGCATCCATACCCCCGGCAGCCTGCAAAGCACAGAGGGATGCTGATGCTTCAGCAAGCCTGGCTGAAGTTTGCAAAGAGGGGTGTGGGGAGAGATGCCAGACCTGCAGACGGCTGGGAGATGCCGGATTAGTTTGCGGTCAGACTGACTAAACCAACACCACTAACGAGATAAACATCTCGCTGGCCCTGCCCAGCCACCTTTTGTGTTTACGGAGGCTTCCCCGCCTCCCCCATCTCCCCCCACCAGTGTTTCATGGAGAAGCCACCACCAACCATACATAAATAGAGGGTCCGGGCGGGCTGTGGGGCCAAGACCAGGGGACGTGGCTCAAAGTCCCGCACCGCACCCCAGCACCCATCCTGCCTGCCTGGCCACCCTGCAGGTAACCAGCACCGTGCGGCCGGGACTCCCGGGGACTTGGCATGGGGTGGGAGGGGAGCACCTTGGCCAGCCTGCAGCCTGCTTTTCCAAAACTAAAGGGGAGGATGAACATTTCACTGGGAAAAGTGGCCTGGGGCGAGCAGGTGGCCGTCCCCACCGCAGCTGCCGAATGACAAACTCCCCGTCGGGGATATGCTGGAAATGGGCTCTGTTGAAGAAATCCGATTTCATTGCTAGGTGGGGGCCAGGGTTTTGGCAGTGAAGGGATTACCGGGGTTGACCAGAGGTTTGGGTGAGCAAAACCTTTGACTTGATGGTGTTTGATGGTGGTGCCCTGCTCCGTCTGGGTGTGAAGCCCAGAGGAACCGGGCGGCTGAAGCTGGAGGAGCCGGGAGGGAGCTGTCGGGGCTGTGGAAGGGAGAGAGATCCTCGCCCAGGGGCAGCCTTCCCACCGGGAGCCCGTCTGGGCTCCGAGCTGCTCGGCGCAGCGATCAGTCTGCTGGGAATGATGATAAAGTAACCCGCAGATTAAAATATGTGAACGAAATGAAGAGGCAGAGCAGTAACTTACAGCAAGGATGAAGCAGTTACCAGTAACTTAAACAAGCGAGAGTTTGCTTTAAAAACAGGAAAGTTTTAAAGTATTTCTTTTTTCAAATTGAAGGTGGAGAGATTTCATGCTTTCAAGTTTTTTCTTTATAGTTACGCAATTTGGAAATATTTTTGTTTAAAGAAATGTTTGGAAGTAATTGCAAGTAGTTGCGTGACTGCAAGAGTAGGAAATGGAGGCTGTCAAATGCGCAGCACAAAGGTAATGATATAATTGTGCTCAAAGGTGGCCCTGGGGGAACGGGGGAAAAGACCCAGCCTGGAAGGACCCAGCGCAGGAGGGATGCAAGCGTATTTAACACAGCAGGGTGTAAGGTCCCTCAGACAGGGGGACGGGGTCCAAAATTGGAAATGTTGGGTCTTGAAAAGCTGCCAGTCCAAAAAAAGAGTCCTCAGCCCTACAGGAGAGCAGGGGGTGGGCAGGAGCGGGCAGGCAGTGCCGTGCATCCTAGGAGGGGTAAGTGGAGGAGGAGGGAGCCCGCACAGGGAGGGGGTTTCATGCCCGTGAACGGCTCTCTGCTTCAAAACGGGCTGGGGAAAAAACCGAAGGCGGCAAAGAGCCGTGTCACACAGGAGTGCCCGGCATCGGAAACATCTTACTTGCAAAGCAAAGGCTTCACGGGTTGAAACCAGGACACGGTGAGCCCCCGTTGGCTTTCCGTGAGGGAGTGGTCCCTGCCCGAATGCGTCCCAGGCCCAATTAGTCACTGAAATGTAAATTATTAGCATCAATAAAGGGGTGAACGAGTGCCATTTTACTGGCCAGGGCAAGCATGCCAAAGCTCAGCGTGTGCCGCAACGTGGACATTGCGAAGCCAGTGCCCATGCCGCAGCCGTCTGAATGCCTGGTGGGTGAGGGACACCTCGGTCGAGCCAGGTTGAGCTTTTGGGCACAAGACTTTACATTTTAGAGCAAACCACCCTGGTCCTAGCAAGCTGCAGATGACCAAAACTACAGCTAAAACGGGCACGTCAGGGAGAGGTGGCTGTGTCCCACGCGCTTTAAACCTGGGGAGGGTCCAGACCTCGGGGGTTTGGTGTGCCCATGCCCTATCTCCCCCTTTCTCTCCCCAGAACCATGGCTCTTGCCGGTGCCCTTCGCCTATCGCTTGCCTGCCTCCTGCTCTGCGGTGTG
>NW_009610722.1:0-3394 GCF_000690535.1 Cariama cristata
AGTGGTCACTTTTGACTCAGTAGGAAAAATCCCTCCATGACGGTAATGAAAGCCTGGATGATATAAGTATCTTCTGGTTCACAATAGCAATTAATATGGTAATATTCTACTATTAAAGATGCTAACATTAAGATGGAACTCGTACGCGGTTAAAACATTTAATAGAGGGGAAAATGCATTCCTTGAGCATCAGGTAACAAAGTCAAACGGAGAAGCGGGGAGCAAAAGTCTCTTAAAAAAACAAAGACGTCTATATAATTTAGAAAGGTTTTTAATATTCCCTTTCTCCTCAATAAAAACTTCAGGTGCTTTGAGAAGCAGGTGTTAGTGAGTGCTGGAGGAGCGAGCTTGTGCTGGGTGGGGAGAGCTGTCCTGCTGGGAGCCCAGCGCTGTTTGGAGACCAAATGCCATGGGGGGCCCCACTCACATCTGCAATGACCCACTGGTGGCCTGAGGAGCCTGTGCTGGGACACAGGCATTGAAGATTCAGGATATCCCAGAAACACAGGGTTTGGAAGAAGCATCTGGAGGGCTGTGGTCAAACCTCTGCTCCAGGCAAGGCTAAGTTCAGAGTCAAGTCAGGCTGTCCATGGCCTCGTCCAGTGGAACTGAGCATCCCCCCAAGGATGGAGGTCCCAGGACCTCCCTGAGCTCTGTCCCGGGGCTACACCATGCTCATCCTGGTTTGTTTTCCCAAATGTTGTGAGTTGCTCACATCGCTTAGGTCTACCACTCACACGCCCAGTTTGCCTTGGAGTGCCTGGTCCATGCAAACCCCCCAAATCATGGTTGTATCACGGGGCATGGCAAAGTCTTTGGATTCTGCCAGAGAAGGAGGAAGGGTTAAGGCCTGCTCATCTCTGCCCTGTGAATCCACCTGGTATGATCAATTTGCCAAGCAGAGGATAGATACAGTTCCGCAAAAATACTCTCTTAGCAGAGTTTTTAAAGTATCAAACTATGTGGGAGAAAATGAGAAAGTATTTATTTAAACTACAGTCCATGCTTTTATTATTGCAAAAGCCTTTTCCTTTTTTTCCTTTGTTTTCAATTAAAACCAGTCAGGATTTAGGTTTTTGCTTTCCACTAGAATAAAAGTAATTTGCAAAGATAATAGTATTGTGGGAATGGAGGAACCTTTCAGCTGATCACTAGAAGAAGCAAATATTTACCAGCTGGCTGTGATGATGAATTGGAGACTGATGTGGAGAGCATGGTCTTCGTCCTGCCTACAGCTCTGCTGACTTCATCAAATCAGACCATCTTCATTTTACAGTTATTTTTTTCTCTAAAATGTAGCATTCCTGGGAAAAAAGAAATTGTCTTCTGAAGCTTGCACTTTTGCATAGTTTATTTAAAAGAAATTCTGCCTGGCTGATCCCAAGGATTCATGTAGGTCATTCAAGCTCCAGCCTGACCAGCTAGCTCAGGTTCCCTGCTCCAGGCTGCCTCCTTCCTTGTCTCTTCCTACGGAAAATTTGCACACACAAAGCCATACCCAGGGTAAACCCTCTGCTAAGTTTGCAGCTGAATCAAAGCCGTGCATCACAGGGAGATGTGGATTGTTGCCTTTTCACCAGAACTGGAGAAGATGGAAAGGAAAATGGCTGGAGAACAGGTCAATGAGGGGTGAATGCCAGCAGAAGCCTTATTGCCTCATGCTACCCCATGTTGGAGGTTACACCCCTCTGCGTGTGTGGCTGAGGACACTCCATAACCTACATGGAACGGATCAAGTCAGGTTATCAAAAACTTCATGTTTAACTTGATAAAGCCGATTAGGGAGCAACCACACAAGCCAACAGCAGGCAGGTCTGCAGGGACAGTGACCCTGGGCAGCGAGGGTGAGTGTCGGCATGCAACCTCTTCAACGGGGCAATGCAAGCTGGCAGCAGCCCCTTGACTTGCATCTTTATTGCCTTTCCCACAACCTTGTCTCAAAAAAAATTTCCTTGCGATGTGCTCAAAATTGGCTCTGTTGCAAATAATAGTGCAGTGATAGCATGGCACAGAGCAGTGGATCTAAACAGAAGAATACTAACAACCGAGGAAAAACTGGTAACAAACCCTACTGTTTAATTCTCTCTTTTCCTTCACCGTCTGTTGTTATTTTGATAGTAGTTAAAGCTGAAGACATCAAGGAAAATGGGGACCCTCCAAACAGCTGCTCAGCTGCAGCCAACATGATGGAAGCCAAGAGGCAGCCTGCCCCTGTGACTCTTCCCAGCTCGGCTGCTGGAGGTTTAAGTGGGTAAAGGTGACCCTTTGGGTCATCTCCCACCCTTGTCACCTTGTCTAGTCCATGCACAACATCTCCCAGTGGAGCCCATCTCACCATGCACAGAGGGGCTCAGCCCTGCAGGCGAGGGGGCTTCATCAGCGAGCGTCGCAGAAGCAACTCTAATGCAGATAAAAAAGTAAGAATAGGGAAAAAAAGCTACTGAAATTGAGCAGTGGATGACACTGTGAGAGGAAGAAAAAGCCTCAAACTTTAAAGGCGGTATTAAAACAGGGCATGCAGAAAGTGAAGTCAATTAGGCAAAAGAATCGTTCACTGACGGAGGTCGCCGGGCCGAATTCCTAAAAGGATTCATGAATCGACTAAAAATACCCTTGGGATAGTTTGAGTACGGACTGAGTTACTGAAGGGCAATGCCCCAGATGACCCAGGAGACCCTTTCCAATCCTACAGTATAAACAATGACGCTATTAACATTTGTACTAAGTACCTGCTCGGGCTCCTCGCCTGCCACCGCAGCGCTTCGGCTCCCACCCGGAGCAGGAGCGGAGGCTGTGAGATGTGCTCTGCTCCCTACCTTAGCCTGGAAAGCACCATTTAGGTACCAAGACTGCTTTGGTTTCTTATCCCTAAAACCACCCCCGTAGACAGGGAATTACTGAAAACCCTCTTGACAATGGTAGGAGCAGTGAGAGGCCAAAAAGATCAGTGGAAAAGCCTGATGGAAACCCTGCAGCGCTGAAAAGAACAACAAGGGGAAGGCTGGAGAAAATCACTGGCGAGCGGAGAGACCCAGGGCACAGAGACTTTAATGTCCAAGTAATCCCGAGGAGGCACCTGCAAGGCACAGGGGGATGGGGACAGTCTGAGGAATCTGCAGGCATGTATTACAATTGTAGAAACAAAGCCAATTACATATGAGGGCACCAAAAAAAGCCAGATGGAGTTTGGATATCACATTAGGAAACGCAGCAGGATAGTGGGACCCACCAAGATGCTCCAGGTGACCTTTGCCGTCAGGATCTGCCATCACCTTGGGGAAGAATCACCAGTGTATAGACCCTGCATGGACCAGGGACCAGGGATTGTGTGTTGTATTGACTGTGACAGTGGAAAACCCATTTTGTTATTAACTATTTCTCTTTCCCTTAATAC
>NW_009610722.1:3425-19246 GCF_000690535.1 Cariama cristata
CCTGACTGAAACAACACCCCACGGTCTCACCGTTGGGCACCGTCCTGGGAGATGGCAGAGCACCGTCGTACCTCCTGTAGGTGTACAGGTCTGGGTTTAATGTGAAGGCAAACCTGCAGCCCTAAATCTCTAACTCATAATTCAGGTACTGAGGATAAAAATGAAAACAAGGTTAGATAAAAACATTCACTATCAGAACTTAATTATGCATCCACAGGCTGAAGCTCATTATTCATCCTCCAACTTGGAAACAAATTAGTCTAATGAAGCCATGAGTTAAAATGGAGAAAGGATGTAAAGGCTGGAGAATATTTGTGTCTGTGCTCGAGCATTAAAACCAGCACCGAGCTCTGTGTACTACATTTGTCACCAGAATCAGGCGCTTCCTGCATGTGGTGGCATGTCCAGCACCTGGGTTTTGCTAAGAGCAGGTTACAGTTGCTCATAAGTGGGAATCTGAAATGGTTAGAGACCGGTGAGATGTGGGGGTTCAGTGCAGGCATGGGGACTCAGCAAAACCAGAGATGGTCAGAGGCCACGGATCTAAAGAAACCCAAACAGCAGTGTCACCTGCCACTGAGTCATCCCAACTTGAGGGACACGTTTAGCTCTGGCACAAGCTCCCCGGTGACAGCCAGCATAGCCCCATGGAGAGTTTGGCTCCAGTCACCTCTAGTAAATGTGGAACCAAATCCCAGGGGCTGGGAAGAAAAGAAACTGTTAACTAACTGTAGCGGGATGGCTGCTCTCTGTGGGTTTATTGCGCAAGTGTTTAAGAAGCTCAAGACTATAATTAAACTGCCCGGGAATGATAATCACAGCAAGGAAGGCTTTTTGCCCTGCTCTTTCTCTGCAGAATTTGGGGAGAAATGAAACTATATCATGGGCAAGGGGCTTGATAGGCATTTAATCCCGTGCTCTCTGCTGCACCACCCAGCACCCCCCAGTTTTGGACCAGCCACCTATAAAAGTCACCCATAAACTATAACTCCTGGCACAAGTGGGAGAAGCCTGGGTGTGGGGTTAGTCAGGGGCTTTATCTGCAGCAGGCCACGGCAAGCCTGGTGATATATAGCCCAGGTCTGAGCTCTGCAGCAGAGCGCAAAAGGTTCAAGTGACCTAGTAAAGACCGTGCCAGTACCAGAGAACAAGTCCCTGTAGGCCCCCGGCTGAGCCATTCTCATCGCTTTATTCTCTCACTCCCATCCTAATGTGCTTAACTATAAATGACCCCTTTATTTTTTATATCTCCATTTCATTTTTCCCCTTCTTCCAAGGAAGCAGTAAAACAGGGAAGCCGAGAAGCTGAGCTCTTATTGTAAAGTGAGTGGCTGACACAGAGCGATTCTGGGGACCTCGCAGCTCACGTTGAACATCTGTATCATCACAAGGAGGCTCTGGGCTTCTCCTCCGAGACCAAGCCCTAATCCTGCTTCCAGGTTCCCAGAAGAAGCCTATTGGGAGGCAGAGATGAGTTGCTTCTGGTCCAAGGGCCCTGACATTCACTGTGTGAGCTTGGCACTATTTTATTCCCAGTTTTGCAGGGTGTTTTATTCTATGCTTTCCTGGGGTTCATCACAAGGATGGCAGATTGGGGGTGAAGACAACCCGGCTGAGCAGAGCCCCCCAAACACAGCCCCTCTGTTGCATTCTTTGTCTCCAATATGCAGAAGATGCTCGGCCACCCTGGGCAGAAGGACAACAGCTTGCTGTTTATTAGTATAATTTTTAAAGGTGCCTCATTGTATTTATTTGCTGTGTGGTTAAACATTTATTATTTATATTTAATTTTCCCAGATTCAAAGGGGCATCACTAGTGGCTGAGTGTCTGCAGTTTCAGTGCCGCTCCTTCACACACTTATTTATGTAACCTTGGCCTCCCCCGAGGGGCTCCCGTTTCACTATGTGCCATCGGCCTCTTAATTGGCCTCACAGATCACGCCTTTTCCTTCGGCTCACCCAGGTCCCCGTGACTCGTAATTTCTAAGATATTAAATGTGGTTGAAATATAAGAGTTTGGTGAATTAAAGCCAGGAAGTTTCCTATCCCTCCTAAACCTTCTCTTTCAATTCCCTTTCCAGGGCCATGGCCAGACTGGGGTCATCACTGTTGGGCTGGAGGGCTCAGGGAAGGACCAGGCTGTGTCCTGGGCAGGAGATGGACATGCTGGCTGGTGTGCCCGGCCACTGGCATGCCTGGCTTTGCACCCAGCCATGTCTTCTTGATAAGAGCGTCTGGCACTAATTAGATTTCAAGCAGCTGATTAACCTGCAGGGATGTATGGAAGCTGTTTTCGCTATAAGATACTACAAGAGAGGCAGAACTCTCTCCTTGGGACCCTTTTGCACAGCCAGTCCAGCCCCCTTGGATTCACAGTGGGTGGTGGGATGGGGGAGAGCCATCCTCTGCTTCTGAGCCACCCCAAAGCCACCTCTCCCCGTTCCTTAGTGCTGCAGCTCTCGCCCAGCTAACAGTTTGGGTACCAAACTTGTAGGGGCAGCCAGGCTGGGCCCCCTACCAAGGCATAGACTCTGGGGTCTAAAAATGCAATTTTCAGAGCTGGGGAGACCAGGAACTCCCACTGAAATTTCCTGAGAAGTAAAACCATGTTGAGGTGATGGCTTTGGATATTCCTTTTGTGATATATCCTCCTGCCAACGCACTCTGAGTACCTTAGGGACACATCTGACCAAAAGATGCTGCATCTCACTTCCAGCCACCAGTTGTGGTGCTTCATGAACAAATCATCCAAACACAGATGAGAAAATACACATACAGCTGTTAAACTTTATTTTGGACAATACAGATCCTGTAGCAAGGAGTTCCACAGGTCAGCGACAAGGTAAAGACATCTGGAGAACTCAACCACATGAGATTTTCACCAGGGTAACTAAATCTCCAGGTGAAGGGGGTTGATAACCATGGTACATTTTTACCCAGTTGTCAGCTGTTTGGGTTTAAAAAGAAACTTCACTCCCATAGGTAGAGCTATTTCAACATTAATGGGTTTATATCTTCTTAAATATATCACAGGCTACACTTGGAGATAGAGTTTGAGAGTAAACATTGTTATGCTGGAGCTGTCATCTGTGAGTAATCACAGACCTAATTGAAGCTGGCCAGCCTATTAAATAAACATTCAGCGTAAACGAGGGAGCAAAGAAATACCCTTTAGTTTGGTAATAGTTGAAATGATGGAAACCAGTACCTGACTCAGGGACCAGGGTGATGGGGTTGGAGTAGCAGGAGAGGGAGGTTTTTCCCAAGCAGCTCACAGCAGCGTGCTGTAAAGCAGCAAGAACCAGAAAGCATCAGCGACCAGCTTTTGGAGGGAGAGCAAGGAGAGAGCTGCCCTGGGATGGCACGCTGGCCATGGCAGGCCTGGATTTTGGGGCAAGGAGACTGCAGTCTCAAGGAGTCTGGCTTTATCGCATCTAGGGAGACATGACTTCCCACTGCCTACTGTTAATAGCCGGGCTAATGCTTGCAAAATAGCCTAACAGAAATTGTCCTCCCAGCATCAAATACTGCCTAATCACCCCACTGAAACAGGCAATGATACAATCTTGCAGCATTTCTTGAGTTCCTTGGGGAACCACCTAATCCTCCTAGTTGTCTGCCAGTTTTTCCTTGTCCTTGGGAATTTCACATATAGAAAAGGCTACAGCTTTTGAGGGCGAGGCACTCGCTGCTGGTGGCTCTCACAGCTGGCTGCAGTGCTGTGGGCAGCACTGAGGCATGCGGGCATCCGAGGCCACGCTCTGGGGCACCTAACGCAGAATAGGCAAATTTTCACCCCAGTGAATCTCACAGCATCCTGCCCCTCCTCACCCTCTCACCAGATGTTGCACGGATGCGTGTGAGCGGCGGTGCCTCTTTGGGAGGTGATGAGAAGAGGGTGATGCACTGAAGTGACATGCTCAATTTCCCTCAAAGATGGTGCAGCCACAGTAACGTTTTTCCTGCATGTCTCTCCCTTTTCACTGGTGCTCTGATACACACCGAGATGCAGTACAAGCGTGTGTGCACCTTCTGTTCCCTGAGCCATCCCTGCCTTTCTGGGGAGGACAAGGTGCCTGGCCTTCCGTGGTTAGCTTAAGAAAAACATTCTCCCAGTGATCAGTGCCTGTATGAAGGAGATGTATGGTTTCAATTCTGTCCTTGAGCCATGGATCATTTAATGTTGTCAACATATATGCATCCTTCTCAAACATCCCACTGAGAATTTCTAGGGACTGTAGACAGCTTAAAGCTAGCGTTACAGCAGCAGCTTCATATTTGCTTTCAGATCCATGTGCATTTTTTAATACTAAAGCTTGCATAATTGCTGCTGAATTTCTAAGCAACTTCTTCAAAGGGGCAGAGGCACATTAGCAGTAGGAGTACTGGTGGTGGAGCAGGAACAAGGCCTGTTGCTGGCTTATGGTTTCCCAGCAGCTGCTCAAAGATGGTGTTTGAGGAGCCCTGAAGAAGGGCTGGGTTGGGACCTCCCAGCTCGGCGTGTGTTTGAGCATGTTTTCTTCCTGACCGTTGGGGCAGCTGGGATGTGCTTGCCAAACAGCTGCCGATGCTAGGTGCCTGCATTAAAAGCATTTCAGCGCTGCATCTATCTTGCCAAGGAAGCTTGCACTGACATTCTGCTTTGAAAAGTGGGATAGGGCACTGTCAGCCTTTTTTTTTTTTTTTTTTTTTGGTGAGGTCTGAATGTCCCTAGAAGGATAGTGAGATGTTATATGCAATGAAGATGACCTGGCAGGTGAAGGGTCCATCACAGAGCTGATCGAGGCAGGGCTATAACGGGGGAGACAAGGTGGTTCCTCAGTGTAAGAGAAGGATCTCTTGATCTTTCCCAGCTGGTGGAAACGGAGTTGCAGCTAGGTGAGGGCTAGTACCTTTGGGTTTTGAGTGTCACGGTCTCTCTGCAATTTCCCTCTGAGGTGGGAGGCGTGCTGCTGTTCCATGGTAGCGGCATCAAGCTCTGGTCAGGTTACCCATCCTCACAGGGGTCAGTCGCCCCTGGGCAAAGGGCAGTGACTGCCCCAGGGAGCGGGTCACCCTCCTTTTTGTTAGCTGTCAGCTGCTCTCTTGGGTGCTGGGGGAAGTGATCGATGTAAGGTGGTGATGTCTGCTGGCTGGAGCGTGAGAACAGGAGGTTGTGGGTTTGCTGGAGAACCTGCACCAGCTGGTCACTGCTGAGAGGTATGGATGAAGCTGGGTACCCAAAGGCTTCTTCTGCCTTTGGAAATGTAGAAGGGCTGTGAGTGATGACGGTTCCCTGGTTGCACATCCAGCAGCAGGGCTTGGGGCTGCAGGGCTCTGCCACAGGCGTAGGCTCCTTTCTTCCCCTGAGGAAAGGCATTTCTGGGGGTGACACCAACCCAAGGGGTCCCCCTGTACCGAGGGGGCTGTCCCCTCTCCATCCCCCCGGCTGCCGCAGGGCCCTGCGCAGCACCACGTCAAAGGCACCTGGTCAGCCAAACTCCATTTACTGTGTCTATGTATTTATTATATTGCAGCCCAGGGTAATTACTTTACAACTCTGAACGTTAAATATCATTTGTCTTATTCCAGTAGGTCCAAATCTTTATGAATTTTATCTGACGCTCGCTCCCTTCAATTATCTGCCATCAGAAAAAGTTTACCGTTGCTGCAAAAATATTAATTTGCCAGAGGTTGCAATACATTTACTCTCCACCTCTGTAATTTACAAACTTACATTCTATGATTAGAAAGAAAAATGGCTAATAGGAGAAATATTCATGCAAAATCGATACTGAATAAGATGCTGCCACCTTTTGGCTTAACCTAATTTTACATCTGGGGCCAAATTAATCCCTGGTGTAACTGCTTTGCTGGGAGAGGAGCTGCAGTTGCACTGGGGCTGGCTGTGAGGGATGGAGTGGGATGGGGAGATGAAGGAGGATCTGAGGGGCTCACCACGACTGTGAACGGGGTATGGGAAGCTGACGCTGTGGGGTTTGCAGGCTCTAGTAAAAGGAAATTTTCCATGGCTGTGCTTCTGCAACAGAAGTTTCCTTCTTGCACATCCAGAGCCAAAGTGGAGGTTCCCAGCAGGTTTTTCTCTCCCTCCAGCTCCATCCAGGAGGCTGTTCCTGGAGCTGCATCCTGGGCACTGGGACCAGCGCTGGGCTGTGGTCTTGTGTCTGTACTGATGTAGGTCTGGGGTCTGATGAGACTCAGCACATGGCTGAAGGTGTCTAACAAAGCTTTGAACTGGTTAGACAGTTCATCTAAGCTTGCAGGCAACCTCCACCCCATCTGTCTGCAGTATGGTTAGACAGTATGCAACGCAGCGGGACTTGTAACGCTGTCAGTCTTGGTAGCTATTGAATGTACTTATTCTTCAATTGCATGTCACTGCAATGGGCCGTGGAGCCCAAATACTGCTGTGCTTTCAAAAGAAAACAAAAAAGCATTTAATTTTTGTAGCAAAGATATTCCAAAGTGCTAAGTGCTATGGCAGAGCAATTGCAATGCTGCTCTGTCTCCTTGCCCAATGACACAGGGGTTTTTCAGCTGAATACCAGCAAGCACGTGATTAAAAGCTCTTAGGATTCTGCGGTTGTGGGATTTCCAGCAGAACTTGCCATTTCTCTCATATCTTGCCCCTTTGTTTCCCCGAGTCCAGGGCAGAGTCTGAATTCGGTAATTGCCACCTGGATTTGCTTTGCTCTCTTCCCAAGGAACTTGTTTGAATAAATTGAATTGGCAAATGTATTGTTCAGCCGCAAAGCATTGTGTCAGGAATAATGTCGGTATTACCCGTTTCTCTATTACAGCGCTGAGCACACTGCCAGGGACAGCAGACCGATGGAGGAGAGCTCCCTTTGAGCAGCTCCCTCTGTTTCCTCTTCAGAAAGAAGCGCATGGTTTTTTGGCTGGTTGCTCCGTGCTTTAAAGAAGAAGCAGCTACGTGGAGCTTCCTCGGCATGTGCAGAAACTCTGCTCCGTTGGGGAATTTTCTGCTAATAGGTTCCTATGGCTTGTACTTGTGTTTCCTTCACTAGGTGAGACTTCGGTGCAGCACACACCTTGTTTTCCATGGAGCATCTGAGCAGTCAGTGTCACTGATGCCAAGGTTGGGTCTGTGTCAGCAGAGCTCAGGGCAGTGTGGTGGGGACAGACAGGTCCTGGGGCTGTACCCCACCAAGGAGAACAGGGCATTAAGCTGCAGGACTTTGCTGAAGGACTCCAAGGACTGGGTTGGGCTTGGAGCTCAGGACCCTAATCAGAGCACTAACCAGGTGCTGGGCAAGTTCTCTGAGTTGGGGACTGTCACCCACTGCATTTCTCTTCTGCACTGGTGCTCCCAAGATGGAGGTGATCTGAATGTGCCAAGGCATGAAGTTTAAAGTTCCTCAGGGATATAGGCTCACTTGAATCCTCCCTACTTTGACATGATCAAGCTCTATGGGAGAAACAGGCTCTCCTGCACGCAGGTCCCTGGAGGGTGGGGGCACAGGCAGTGCATGCCGGCAGGTCAGCACACAATGGCCAAGCACAACCACCACCGTGACACTGATGTCTCTCCCAGTGCCAACAAATGATTGTGACAGCTGGGCCAGGAGCCCAGGATGCCCATGCAAAAAGCTGTAACCAGTGGGAAATGGCACTGTGGCTCTGTGAACCTTATGCCCTCAGCTGCAGAGCAACCAGATTTCTGCAGGAGATGCAGAAGACTCTCACAGGCGAGTGGTCCCGCTGGGAGGATGTTCCATGGGACACGGCAGTGGCATCGCCTCCTCCCTCAGCTGGGTCTTACAGAGGGGAGGGCTGCCCAGTTATTAAAAAAAAAAATGGCAAAAAAAAAAGGTCACTGGGGGATTTTAACGATGGGGCAGCTCAGAAGCCCAAGGCCTGCCAGGTGAGCAGGATCCTGCAGAAGCTGCTTGGCCGCAGAGGTGACCCCGCCGTGCGGGTTAGCAGTGACATGGTGCCACCTCGTGGCACGCGGTTCCGAGTGTCACACGTCCTCGTCCTTGTGGGATGGACATCTTTCCACAGGGAGCATCACCCTGTGGGTGCTCCACCACCCTCCAGGGCCGCCTGCTGCCTTCAAGGATGTGGTTGAACCGTGGGCTGGTAAAGGCCACTGGTAGATGGGTGGTTGGGACGGATGGGTGACGGACTACTCTCTGGAAAACAAGGGAAACAGCTAAAACTGTTGTCCTACGCCCTAGGCTGAGTAGCGGCTGTAGAGCAGGGTATGACCCAAACTCATGCTGTCCGGCTCAGAGCTATCACTTTTGGACATGATTTCTCCAGGGCCATCTGCCCGCTATGGGATCAATGCATAAAGGGGGTCTCCTCCCCTGCTCAGCTATTCCCCACCTTGGATCTCTCCTTTTCCTTATGGCTCCAAAGCCCTACCAGGACTCCCCTGACCACCTCCCCTGCTAACCCGCAGGAGACCCACTCATCAGCACCAGAAAGGGCTTTGGTCCCCTTCTGTACCTACAGCACAAACCAAACCCCACTTATGAGGGTTCAGGTTTATTTCTCAGTGCTACAAAATGGGAAAGAAGGATGGCTTAGTTTATCCACATAAAAAAAGGAAAAACAAAGACAATGCTGAGGTTTGGCACTGCTGTTAAATCATCATCAGTTGAAGTACTTAAGGATAGAGCCTCAGTTTTCAGTTGAAATGCTTTAATTTGAAATCAGCAATGCAATGAATAAGGAGGATTTAGGGTCTAACTTCCCTTGCTGATTGACGGCGTCATGGTAGTGCCTAGGAAATCTGGGGCTCGGCGGTCGTGGGCTGAGTCCTGTTGTGCTGTTCGCAGTATGGACTCAACAAAAAGACAGTTGTTATCCCAGGGAAGTCTGCCACGGAGACCCCTAATCTGTTTTCTGCTAAGTATCGGCAGCTGACATTGTAAGACATTACTGTTTGATCTGTGACCAGAAATCACCTGATAAGGGATTTATTTTTCCACTACTATGAGAAAGGCTGTTGTAACCTTTCCCACCCATTGAGATAGCCTTTTCGGAGCTATGTGCCCTCTGTACCTGTCCCGTTGCCAGCTCGGCTGCTGTCTGTGCTCTTTTCTTTTGGGTTGCAACATTCCCAAAGAGCAAAACAAATGGCTTGATTCTGCTGATTTTTTGTTCTTCTTACACAAGTTCTGAAGAAGGAAAAGCCTCTTCTTTCTAAAACGATGCTCCTTTTCGAGCATCCTGCCTGGATGCTCTAAAAGGGGGCTGGAGACATCGTGGGTATCATAGGTAGTGGGAGATATGGTGGGCTTTACCTCTCAAATTCCAAACGTGAGGTTTCCCCTGGAGGGCCAAGAGCTGGGCATTAGGAGCATTTGGTCTCTAATTGAAGTTCAGTCTACAAAGCAAAGCTTTTTTTTCAGTACAACCCAAGAAGAGAATTTAACGTTCTTGTACAGGTATATATCACCAAAAATTAACCATCAGAGGAGGCCCTTTCCAGTTTACTTTGTCATTTAGGAAGGGGGTTTTAAACAAGAGACTTCTATCGAAGAAGTGAGCTCACGCTGGTATAATGGTATCTGCGTAAATCCAGCAGCGTAACAGTGGCTGCGGCGATGAGCCCTTAGGCACTTAGCAAGGATTTGCCAAGGAGCCTAAGGGCTGATACACACTTGAAACTCAATGGGATTTAGGTGCCTAAATGCATTAGGCTGCTAGGAAAATCCCAGCCTTTGAAGTTAAAGTAGGCGCTAACAAAAAATGGCTAAAAAAAATTTAAAATAATAAAAGTCAGGCTAATGCTGCCGCAAAGGCAGTTTTGCACCCAAAACACGGCAGCGGGAGGTGGCCACCGAAGGCAACCGAGAGGTTCCAGCAACGTGAGGGTTCAGAAGAGCTCCATCCCTGATGTCTCCCGTCCCACCAGGAATTGCAGGATGGCGTCTCCAAACCATTTCCACTTCTGATGGATGTCTGCTTGCGTGGGAATGATCCAGGGCATTTGGCTGGGGACATCCACCTTGTGAAAGTGTATGAGGAAAACATTCAAAATGCCTTTTTTTTTTTTGGTTGAGAAGAATCTTAGGACATTAAAAGTTGGAGAACTCATCTTCATTATTTCTCTTTAAAGTTAGTTATGAATGGAGAACGGCTCTGCTCATATTTCTCTTTTATTTGCTATCTCCCCAGGCTAAAGTGTTGTCTATTTATCTTACAGATTAGGTTACTTTTTATGGGGTTCCTGCTATTATATTTCACCTCTAACTTTGTTAGTTTGTGTTTGATATTAAATTATGTTGAATAAAATGGGCAGCTCAAGGACATTTTTCAGCTCCATCCTGAAATGAGTTCTTAATCCTGTTTCTGGGTCTGCCCCTGTAGCCCAGCCCATGGAGACAGGATCGGGTACATAAGAAGGGCAGCAGAGGGGTGTTTGTATCAACTACAGGCTTTGCAGGGTGAAGTTGCAGGAGAATCGTGCCTGTAAAACCAGTCGGTTCATGTACAGTGATTTTGGAGGCATCTCTTTAGAAATGGGTTCTAATAACATTGACATCATCACAAGATAAGATCCAGGACTAGTTAAATCACAGCCTCGCAACTCAGTGCTCCTTTGGGGATTAGAAGAAGTCGCTGAGCTGTCACTCTAAAGCTGATCATGGGCTCGTTTAACTATGTCATCCCATAAGACAGCCCTTTCAATTATGTCAACCTGTCTGCTCTCCCTAGACTCTAATTTTAGAGCAGCAGTAGCTAATATTCTTGGAAAACCGATCCGCCTCCACAGATCTCTCCTCTCTGTCTGCTGCTGTTAACGGAGTATCCTGTGGGGAGATCGGACTGCTTTACTTCCCCTCCTGTAATAAACCTAATAAAAATAGGTACCATTAGGTTCCTTTGTGTGTGGTCTCTTTAAGACACTTATCTGAGCTATGTAATGGAGATGTCACGTCTCCTCCACAGAGGGATCTGGCAGCACCACAGGGTCATTGCAATAAAAATAAAAATCAGTTTTAAGAGCCTGGTACAAAATTATGAGATGAAAAGCAGGACGATGGGATTGGAGTTCAGAGACCTGGAAGAGGCAAATGTGAGCTGGAGTCACCGGAATCTTAATGCTGCAGTGGTGGCTTCGCAGCTGGAGCAGCAAGCAGGATGCTCCCGGCTGGTGCAGGAGGACCGCGGGCGATGGAGTGGCCCTGGGGACCCCGGTGACAGGGGACTTGTCCATGTCTTCTGGATGGTGTTGGGAGGAGTTTGGGGCCCACAAGGCGGAGAGGAGATGGATGGACCCAGCTGTCTTGGCCACGGGCATCTCTGTGCTGTGCTGCCTGTCACAACACACCTTGGTGGGAAGGGGACAGACCCTGCCCTGAGAGATGGGATGGAGGCAGCCACATCCCTGGCTCCCTAACCATGCCGTGTCCGTAGCTGGCAGTGATGTGGGACAGTTGTCCCCTTGCCATCCCACAAATGTCCCCCTGCCCTCGCAGATTGGCAGCATGGGAGGAAACGAAGCCACCCTTGGGTTGTCCCATTTGGGTTTTCCATTGTGCCAGTCATGGCATTGAAAAGCACCAAGGACTTCCTCCAGCCATGCAATTACAGCTGCCACAATGGAGGGGACAGGGAAGGCCTTTGAAGACCTTCTCCCTCTTCTGGGCAGCATCACAGTTCCTTCAGCCAGGTCAAGTCTCCCTTGGCCATTGCTTCTCCATGCTTGGCCTCCACCAGGCTGGACTGGCCATACTGGAGGATAGTGGTGTGCAGGTCTGTGGCTGTCAGAGGATTTTCCGTTTTCTGCAGAGCAATTCTAGCCTTCTCCAAAATAACAACTTTTGGGGGCCCTGTTTGAAGGGGAAAACATCTGTGAAGCTGAGGAAAGCTGTGATCCTCTTCAGAGGTGTTTTATTGCCCCTTTACGATGCAGTGTGGGTCCTAAGGCAGACTACGTTGGCGAGGTGGGGTGGATGGTGGTGTTTAACACCCCCCACACCCCCTGAGCCACCAAGAGGCAATTCCAGGGATTGGAGGGAGAGGAAGGGAAGGACAAAGAACAGAACCACAAGACAAGGAAAAAGCAATAGCCCTTCTCCCCTAAAAAATTCAAAAAGAAGTAAAAGGGATGGAGTGGAAAAGAGGAGGCAGAGAGACCATGCAGAGACAAGGGAGGGAGGTGACCCCTGTCCATCCCACCCAGTGTCACCACTCTGGTGGCAAAGGCCAGGCCTTCCCTTTGCAGATCAGGTTGTATGGAACCAACACGCTGCAGGCTGCTGGTGAATTGTACCTCCCTCAGACTCCAGCAAGTTAGTTACACATAGCTTTCCTTTCATAAATCCATGTTGGCTGCCCCTAATCAAATTCTGCTTCTCAAGCAATTTCCCTTGCTAATTCCTCCCGAATCAGTTCTAACCCACCTATCCCCCTTGTCGCTAAGCTAGCCAGCCTCTAATCACACGCTGCACTGTGTGATCCTTTCCCAAGTAATACGGGGTTCGGCACTTTCCTCCGGTTCTCAGCAGCCTAACCTGTCAGGAGCAACCTTCTAAAAATATCACTAAAGACCTCGGCTAATTTCTAATCCTCGTTTCTATTAAGACGGCTGCCTGTACTATGTGGGTTTCTAGACTTGGGATTTACAGTCTTCCTTAAGAGCATCTAATCTGCGCAGAGCCATTTCTGTTGTTATCCATATGCAAACTCCTCCCTTCCCCACCATAAAACTTGATCCCTTTGGCAGCGGCTCTCCAGTCTGCAGGGCAGCATCAGCCAGCCAGCGACGGCACCAGTCTCTTCCTCTCTGCCCAGCTTACCCCGCCGATTTTTGGCAAGCCTTCCTGGGGAGATCACTGGGGTCCCAATCCTCTTGGGCTCTGGGTAGGTGTTTTTTATGAAAAAAATCAGCCTGCAAGCTCAGCAGGGCATGTGATTTTCTTTGCACTTCCCAAGTTCTTGAATGTTGTGTAAATAGTATAATGGATCTGATGTATAGATGTATAAAGGAGCAAAGGTCTTGGAATACCTTATATAAGTGGACTTTCTATTACTGTTTGCATTTGGAATTTTTTTGATGCTTCCTCCTTCTTTTTAACACTCCCTTGTCCCCAGCTGTCAAAACTAACCAGGTCAGAAGAACAAGCAAAGTGGGGGAAGAGTGCCATGCTCCAGCTCCCCACCACCACCCTGGCAGGCACCAGGTAGCTGGCTCAGCTCCATCAAGGGAAATCCTAATCACATGCCACTGACCAAAGGAACCTGGTGGAAGACCTTGCACAACTCTGTTGTCAAGTACCAGGCACATCTGTGTGTGAAAAGGAGCACTGACTGCTAAAACTCTCCCTGAGCTTCAGACCATCAGGGTTTGCATCAAATGTGATTCACAGGGCAGAGAGAAGGGCAGCTGCAGCCCAAGGATGGGACCATCAGCAGATGAACAGCGTGACGTCTGATGGAAATACTTACCACTGCTGTAGAAAGCTCTTCCAGGACACAGTCGGACAATGATGGCTCTAACTTGCACATTCAAAGCAGCATCAGCCTGGTTCCTTCAGCTGCTGGTTAATACAGACAGGGTGAGAAGAAACTATGTAAATCAAGGGACAACACTGCTTTGAAGGCAGACGGTCAGGGAAACTTCTACACTAGAAACTTGAAGCTGTCTTTTTTTCTTGAGGGCATGGGGGTTGTGGGACAGCCTTCTGATGGGAATAAATGGCTTTTAACGTTGGGTTTGGTTTGTTTATGAAGGGAATTACATGGAGCAGTTATACATTTAATAGAGACTTGAATTGAATGACCCAGAAGGTCTCTTCTCACATCAGTCTCCAAAGCCAATATGTCTATAGCCCTGCCTGGCAGAGGGGCAGGACTTGGCCTGCTTGGCATAGCACTGCCTTTCACACTGCTCCCAGACCTGAGCTGATATCACCCTGCGGGGCTACGTCACACCCCCAGTGTGTCCCCAGAGTGGGTTGTGGGTGCTCCCAGCATGGATGTGGCACAGCTGTACAAGAAGACCCCATGCATCGAGTGCCGCAGCAGAGGAGAGGAAATCGGAGTTTGCCTTTTGCAAACCAAAGACCGGCAGCACACTGCAATGCTCTGTCATCGCAGTTGTTCTTTGGAGGAAGGGCTTTAAACAAGGTCCTTCGGTAATTTTATGGTCCAGGAAGGAAAATTAATATGGGTGGGAAGGCCTGGGCAGAGCGTCTGAATGATGACGTGGTATCACCTAATCCAGCAGGACTGTGCTGTGGGGAAGGCCATAACACTGGTGAGGCCGGCTGTAAGCTGGCACACATAGCAGCAGTCACATGAATGCTGCATGACGCGGAAGATGGATGAGTGGCACATGCCGTTCGGAGAGTTTGACAGCACAATTTGGCCTTTGCAGTCAGTCACCACACACCTTCCTAAAGCTTCTCTTCAATCTCGTAGCTCCACTTTGCATCTGAGTCATGTACTACAAGAGAAAGTCAGGTGTTTTCTGGGGAGAGCAGCGGCAGAACAACATTTTGTCATTTCTCAATCCCATAACAAATGCCATTAAATCAATAGTCCTCACCTCCTCCATGCAAAGCCAGTATTGTTACACACTTTCAAAGATCAACATTTCTAAACTACACCTTGATCTTGAGACACCTCATTAAAGTGTGATAAACATTGAAAAACAGACTAACTGGGGAATTTTTTATTCGGTTGACTTGTCCAAACCCACAGCTGCAGCTGAAGCTTGTCCACCCAAACCAGCTGGCACAGCCCACTCAAACCAGTTGCAGTCCACTGGGACTTGTCCACCCAAACCAGTTAGCATATGCTGAAGTCCTGCAGCAGGGCCCTGAGCATCAGCCTGCTGTGACGAGAACACCCTCTCTCACCGAGCTCCCTGGATTTTTATTAAAGTTTGGAAGTAATGCGAGTTAAGCATCACCATCCAGAGGGATGGTGCAGCAACCTAAGCCCTGATCTTATGAGGAGCAGCTGAGGGAGCTGGGGTTGTTCAACCTGGAGAAAAGAAGGCTGAGGGGAGACCTGATTGCCCTCTACAACTACCTGAAAGGAGGTTGTAGTGAGGTGGGGGTCGGTCTCTTCTCCCCAGTAACTAGCAATAGGACAAGAGGAAATGGCCTCAAGTTGCACCAGGGGAGGTTCAGGCTGGATATTAGGAAGAACTTCTTCACTGTAAGAGTCGTTAGGCATCGGAACGGGATCCCCAAGGAGGTGGTGGAGTCACCATCCCTGGAGGTGTTCAAGAAATGTTTAGATGTGGCACTTCAAGAAATGGTTTAGTGGGCATGGTGGCATCGGGTATACAGCTGGGCTTCATGATCCTTGAGGTCTCTTCCAACCGTAATGATTCTATGATATAAAAATGAAATGGAAATGGAAGAGGCAAAGGGCTGAGACACTCCAGTGTTCTCTGGAGCAAACTAGTCCAATGCGGACGTCTCTGGGGCACTCTTGCACATATCCTTATTTGAGACACTCGTCCCATGGCTAGGACAGCCCTGCACTCTCATCCCTTTAAGTGCCTGCAAGACAGCCTGTTCACAGCAGCAGGACCACCTCTGTCACGTGGACATGATCCCCCAGGGAAGGTGGAGAGGCCTTCATCTTCATTCTTCATCCACCATCACCCCACCCTGAACTCATCTCCCCCATGCCCTACTGCCTTCCCTTCCCGTTCCCCCACGCCCCGCTGTCGCCCCTTCCTCTTCGCCCATGTGCCGTCACTACCCCGGCCCCGCTCCCAGATCTGCCTCGTCACGGCCCCGCCCCCCGCGCATGACTCAGCAAGACCCCCGGGCGCCGATTGGCCACTCGCCTAGAACGCGCAGCAGACGGCGACGGAGGAC
>NW_009610723.1:0-202 GCF_000690535.1 Cariama cristata
GCTCCTGAGCCCAAACCAGTGGTTTCTGCACGGTCCTGGTCCCCCGTCCAGGCTCTGCCTGGGCTCTTGCCACTGCCAGTGCAAAATGAACTCTTCAAACAAACACACACCCATAAAACAAGGCAAAACATTCACTCTTGCAATGAGCTTTCCCCAGCCTCGGCGCGCCCTCGCTGAAGAACAGGCTGCTCGGCTCTGCCTT
>NW_009610723.1:228-1732 GCF_000690535.1 Cariama cristata
CTGACGCGTGTGAGGGGGGCACGGGGGAGAGCCCCGGCCGCTGGAAGCTGGGCAAAGGGGCCGTGTCTGCCTCCTCCCCTCTCCAACCCCGCTGCCCTCCAAGTCGCAGGTAAAGTGCAGTTTGCCCCAGCAAAGCGCGTGCTGTGAAAGCTCACATCGCACTAGTGCCATACCGGTGTAAACTGGGGGGGCCCCAGTGGCAAAGCCTCTTTGCACATGAGCCCCAGTAGCACCAGTTGCGCTGCAGAGGAGGGACGCAGCGCTGGGGGAGCTGAGCACCGGTGTCCCCCCACGCTGGGGCATGTGCCATGCTTGTGACCCCGCTCAGGCCTTTTTTCACCAGGAGCATCAAAAGGGAGACAAGAGGGATGAAGTACTGCATCTCCGCAGCGAGCACGCTTCTCTGCTCCATCTCGAGGAGAAACTGCCGCTGTCGTCCACGGAAAGCGTGGCCAGGTCCTGCCAGGTCTGCACCGCACTTTGTGCTTCCTTTTGCAGGGTGAAAAGCCAGGGCAAACACAGAGGAGCTGCTCTGCGCCCAAGGGTGCTCCTGGGCCGGGTCCCTCTGCGGAGAGGACGACCCTGACGTGGGTCTTTAAGTGCCCAGCACGATGCCAGGGGCAGAACAGCAGCAAACAGACAAAACGCCCAGACTGGCCATGCTGGTGGGGTGGCTGGTGGCAGAAGGCGCAGACAGACAGACGGATGGCCAAGACCACGGGGCTGCTTGGTGCTGCAGTTTCCACAGGTCCGTTCTTTTGTGGATGGATTTTGTGGATTCTTATTCTCTCGTCTAAAGACAGACTTGGGCTCAGCGGCTCCTGCTGTGGGTCAGGGAGCGGAGGCGGCGGACAGACCGACGGATGTGGGGCTCAGGATCCCGTAGGCAGTGTCAGTGGGATGCGCAGCAGAAGGACGGACAGAAGTTGGGAGCATACACGGCCAGCAACGGGCTTCGGGCAGCAGATCCAGCAGGACAGACAGACGGCCGACGGACCAAACATCCAGCCCGGATGGAAAGACAGACGGACGTGGGCTCGGTGGTGGGGAAATACAGAACACAGTTCAGAGAGAGGGTAGAGCAGACAGCGAGGGACTCGCTCCATTTGAACAGACGGATGAACACAGGCACAGCATTTTGGATGCCCAACATGTGGTTCAG
Organism: Cariama cristata; assembly: GCF_000690535.1. NCBI lineage: Eukaryota > Metazoa > Chordata > Aves > Cariamiformes > Cariamidae > Cariama > Cariama cristata. Next base: position 1,391 of record NW_009610723.1, read on the forward strand.
GTCGTAGATGGAGAGACGGACTTGAGCTCTTGGCTCAGACGCCCAGCACACGTTCAGGTAGGAGATGTGGCAGGCAGACAGACGGAGGCAGGCTGGGCGGCTCAGACATCCAGCACGTGGTTCAGGTAGGAGATGTAGCAGATGGCCAGGCGAAGGATCTCAATCTTGGAGAGCTTCTTGTCCGGTGGCAGGGTGGGCAGCAGCTTCCGCAGCTCGGCGAAGGCCATGTTGAAGGCTTCGACGCGGATACGCTCCCGCGTGGCGTGGGCTGTCCGGTATTTGGCCGTGGCACGCCGGCGGCGCCGACGCTCCTCCCGACTCAGGTGCTGCAGGTCTTTCTTC
>NW_009610724.1:0-375 GCF_000690535.1 Cariama cristata
CGCACAGTGTGCAAACACACACAGCACAAACACACACAGCACACACAAACACAGCCTGCAAACCTGTGCGCACGCACTCACTCGTGCAAGCCCTTGCACACGTACCCGCAGAGCTTGCGCAACCCCAAAACTCACGCGCGCACACACCCAAAGCTTGCAAACGGGCTGCGAACCCGCACACCCTGTGGATACGCGCAGCTTGCAGCCCCACAAACTTACACACGCGCGTGCGCGCAGGCACCCCCCCTCCCATGCAAACACAGCCCGCAGCCACCCGCAAACACACCTCTTGACCAAACACCGCCTGCACATACAGCTCACACACACGCCACGCACGCAAACGCAACGTCCTGCACACGCGGTGCCCCTGCACGC
>NW_009610724.1:420-976 GCF_000690535.1 Cariama cristata
GCCTCCACCCCCGACAGCCCCCAAAATACCACCACACCCTGCCAACAGCCTCTTCCCCATCCCTCTGCAGAGCACACGCATTGCGATAGACACACGCGTGCACACGCAGCACGCCGTGTCCGGCTGTACCGTGCTGGCATCCCCAGGCAGGGTCTGTCATCCCCTTCCCCAAAGCAGGGGCACGTGGTGGGTGGTGGCGTGGTGGGTCCCCATCCCACCAGCCCCCAGGCAGCACCCCAGGGCTCCTGCTGCCCCACCCCAAGTCCCTCTGGGGTCCCTGCCTTGGTCCCTCCACAGGTCCCCAAGGCCAGTGGGGATGTGGGGAGGGGGCCAAGGGGAGCGGGTGCTGATCTGCCCACCCTCTGCCTGCAGACCCCAAAAGCTCCCTCTGCCCATCCTGGAGGGTATTTGGGGCTGGAGACGCAGAGGGTGAGAACTGCAGCCCCAGGGACCGTCGCGTCCCTCACGCCTGGGCAGTGGGGACCCTGGGCACGGCGTCCCTGACCGTGTCCCTCTCTGCCCGCACAGGTGGCCCTGGTCGGCGAGCCCGGACGGC